>NW_010429513.1:0-2109 GCF_000710305.1 Buceros rhinoceros silvestris
AATAATTATAATTATTTTACTCACACTGTCTTTTTTTTATGTTTCCATATCCTAACTCAATGCAAGCTTTTTTGTCAGGTTTGGTTTTGTGTAGGTTCATTGAAGGAGAGCTGAACCTCTTCTGCTTTTTGTTGTAATAACTGAATGTCAAGAGGCAAAATTTTTCTTCCTTTCTATAGGTCACAACACATCAAAACAAACTGAAAGCTAAATTTCATAAAGTGAGACATTCTCACTTAAGATATCGAAAATTTCTTTACAAAGATTTTTTTCTTTTCACTTGTTAAAGAGGGAGGTGTTTCCACATAAATTCAAATTTTCCTGCTTTTTAATGTGGACTAATCATTCTATGTGATCTTTTCAGCATTATCATCTGTAATATGGCATCTAATTTGCACCCCAGAAACATCCACCACACTAAATTCTCTATAAAAAATATTTCAATGTTATTGCTTTGGTGCTTGTTGACGGTCGGTCTGAAAATAGGATTTAAAGTCTTTGTTAAAGTCTTGAGTTTGTTTTCTGTCTCTTTAAAATAGGAAAGTAACCAAATCTAGACAAAGATGCCTGAACGGGTCAACTTGCTGCTTTTGACAGGAAGAGATAGACTATTACTACTGTGAGACTGATATAAGGCTAAAATACTCCTCTAAATGGCCTTTGAGATGTCATGATATCATGTAACTCACCCAATACAAACTATTTTAAGGAGAAGAAATGCCTTTTGTATTTCAAAATGTTCTCTGTGATAATACTGCTTTGTCTCACTGTGAAAGCCCTATGAGAAAGGAGCTCGTTTATCCTTCAGATACACCTCCAGGGCAGGATTGGGTCCATTTTAGAAGATTTAGGGTTGTAGAGACAATAGCTCATCTGCTCTCCTTTCAGCTTCATTATGCCACAGCAAGAAACACACTCTTATCTACAAGACAGAACATTATTTTAAGAATAAATGTAGAAAAAATAGGAACCACAAAACATAGTCTAGTTTCTGGATTTATTCAGAGAAAGACAAGCCACATGCTGTTCCTTGTTCTCAGCTTGAAGGAAACACACAATGTAGTCCTTAATATGTAACAAGGAAACTGTAGTTTCTATTAGAAATCTAAAGATTGCAGGCTGACCATGTTTCCTCCTTATAAAAAACAGATCATGGACTAGAAACACTGTCTCTTCCAGATTGTATCATTATGTCCTTTGTGCATTCTTGATCAAAATTCTCATCCTCTGAGTGTTTTTCATATTATCTTTCAATACATGGACTTTAAAATTTAATGCTTGCTTCCATGTTTAACTTCAGGTAATTTTTTGAAATTCTAGAAACTTAGTTTCTTTTTAGCCAAGCAAAATAGAAGCCCTCCAAACTGAGTATTTTTATTGTAGTATCATAGAACGGGTTTGGGTTGGAAAGGACCTTTAAAGATCATCTAGTACCAATCACCCTGCCATGCTCAAGGACATCTTTCACTAAATCAGGCTGCTCAAAGCCTTGTCCAACCTGACCTTGAACACCTCCAGGGATACGGCATCCACAACTTCTCTGAGCAACTACCCTCATCGTAGAAAATTCCTTCCTTATGTCCAACATAATCTACTTTCTTTCAGTTTAAAACCATTGTCCTGTGTCCTGTCACTAGAGGCCTTGTCAGAAAGTCTCTCTCCATCTTTCCTCCAAGCCCCCTCTAAGTGTTGAAATAAGTTCTCCCCGGAGCCTTTTCTTTTATGTATGTAATTGAAACCAGGTTTATAAACAATTGTCCTGGGTCCAACATGGTGGAACCAGATGCTCTTCTGTTATCTGGCTTTCTTCCTCCCAGAATGCTGTGGTTTTTCCAAGCTTCCAGGAAGGAGGACACACCTCTCCGGAATGAACTCATAAAAGGGGGTGTGTTGAGAGATTCGGGGACATCTTGTTTGCCCCTGTGCTCTATCTACTGTCCTCTCTATCTTGTCCGTGCTGCTGCTTTCTCAAATATGCCGCGCAGGACTCTTGAATCTCACGCCCCGGCACTGAAACCTTTATCGAGGAGAGAAAGCCACGTCCGTGACTTGCTATTTCCCTGAAGCAGTAAAAGACTCCTTCTGCAAAACAGGTAGAACCTTTTCCGT
>NW_010429513.1:2490-4406 GCF_000710305.1 Buceros rhinoceros silvestris
GTGTGTGAACTGTTTTGCCATGATAGGTTGACCCAGCGGTACCCCCTTATCTCTGCACGGATGAAGCAGGCACCAATGCGTGGGGGAATTTGAAGATATTCCCTTGGGACGCGGCCAGGCCAGCCCGTGGTGCAGATGTGTGTGTGTGTGAGTCTGGGAAGAGCTATCCTTGGCAAAGAAGAGTTCTCTGCAGCCACTCCGGAGGAAAGAGGGACTATGTTTTATTTGCATGGAAGGTTTGCTTCAGGAGAAAGTTCTTATATCGAGAACTTTTTTGTCAGGTGAATGGACTGGACTCTTCCTTCCCCCTCCCCCCTCACTGGCGTGGCGAACCATTGTGGGGGAGGGAGTTTGTTTGTAAGCGGGGATCGTTTTGATCGGGAGATTTTAAGTGTAACTGTATACTTTTATCTATTTGTCTATTAATTTCTCCCTTTATCTCTTTCTCTCCCTTTTCCAGTCCTGTTTAACTTTGAAAATCATTTTATTTTGGGGGCGTTTTACTATTAAACTTCTCCTGTTTCTATCCTTTTTATATGTAGTCTGTGTGTTATCATTTCCTTTGCCCGACTAAAGCCTTAATGAGCTCGTTAAGGTGCTGATAAGCTGTTAACAAGCATCAAAAGTTTCTCCTGTGTGGTTTGGCTGGTTTTGCTTTTCCAGCCGACACACTGTTTTGTTGCATCCCTTTCCATGGGAAACAGCTCCCCTTTTCAACCTGCAACAACAATCTCCAAGATTCACAGCAACCTTTTTATAAGAAAACTTGCTAAGTGTAAACAAGTGGATTGGAATACTGTTCTGCTGCAAAATAGAATCTTCTATTTCAAAACCTTTTTTTAGCATAAAAATGTGGTGCCACATAAACTAGGTCTTAAATTATCAGTGGTAAAGAAACATAAACAACCAAATTAAGAAACTGGGTTGAATAAAAACAATACTAGCAAACTGAGTTATTTTTTGTTCTGTCCTTTTCCAAGTACTAGTATGAACACCCATCAGCTGGAGGAAGGAATGTAGCATGTTGCCATGGCACTGGATCAGCCTGAATGATGAATGACAGCAAACAAATGGGCTCCAAAACCAAAATGCAAATAGACTTGCCTCTAGTAGAAATTCTGAAAGGTGTGTGTGTGTGTAATTATTTAACAGCCCTTAGCAAAAGGAATTAAAATTTATAACTCCTCTCTAGAACTTGCCTTGTACATAGCAAGAAGAAATTCTTGGTTGGAATAGCTCCCTACCTTATGCTTAGTTCTTCAACATACTGAGACTCTGACTATATTTTAATGGCTAGACTTGGTGATAGATACACTAGAATCAGAGCAGGTAAATAACCCATGGTACTATCAGCCCGGTCTTCTGAAATGAGGAAAAGCAATAGAAAAGCTTTGCATCTTGCTAACAAGTTCCAAACCAGGGCAGCATGCCAACAGATGTACCGCTGTTAGAAAGATACTTATTCTGAAGTTAAACAAATCAAATATATGGATAAGATTATCTGGATGTAGTGCTGTATTAATTCAAGTGAGATTTTGCTGTTGCTTTAAAACATGAGGTTATAAAATAGCCGGAGGAAAATCTTATACATCAGACAGGTTTCAAACACTGAAAGATGCTCAGCTGCCTCAGGTAAATTCATTTCTAACAGACTGGGCCTCAAAGCAGCCTCAATGCAGCTGCACAGATCACCTGAAGCATATCTTGTGTACTCCGCACAACAAGTTTAGAAAAAAATTGATACTCCATCAGTTTCTGGTATGTACAGATGATGTTACAGAGTTCTTGCTCTCAACAGGTCACGTATAAGTAATTCCATTGATGCCATTGAAAAAGTAACCAGCCAGCTATGTCTGCTTTCAGTATATTAACTTCTGCCTAAAATCATCATCATCATCATGACTTGGCTTCGTGGA
>NW_010429514.1:0-7328 GCF_000710305.1 Buceros rhinoceros silvestris
GCCGCTTCCGGACGGGCTGCCGCCAGCCTGCGCGGGCGTACCCTGCGAGCCGGCGGGAGCTGGGGGCTGCCGCTGAGCTGCTCCAGCCTGAACTTAGCTGAGTGGATGCTCCAAATTTTATTTATTTTTTTTTTCCCTGCTAGAGATAGGAAGTGGAGGTTTCTATTTAGGTTTATTTGAAAACCCTAGAAGTGCCTTCAGACAGGTGTGGTGTAGGTAAAATTGCAATGTTCGCTACATGGAAATACAAAAGTCAGTACTGAAATACTGCTCAAACTAGGAAAATGCGAGTTTGGAGACTAAGTCTATCAGTTCCCTCTCGGTTTTGCTTTCTCAGTGGAGAACGAAACTTGCTTTTTGAAGTTAAGGTTCATTCACTCAAAACGTTCTAAGATAGGTAATAACATTCGGTAGCTGTTAGTGCCGAGGAGGGTTATTTGATATTTTCAGTGTTTGCAGATCTTTACTTAGTAATTTCCTTAGTATAATAAGTTTCCCCTACTTGTGCATTACGCAGCAAATAGAACTGTAGAAATACAGTTATGTAAAGAGGTATTGAAATTTAGTGATAAGAACAAACGCAACAATTTCACGGTCTTGAGTTTTGCTAGCTGTCAAGCTTCTGTTGCCTTTCAAAGGTGATGGTAAAGGTGGCTGTAAAGTTCCTGATTGTATTTCGTGATGTAGCAAACTTAGAGTTAATTCTCTAAAACTTAAAATACACTTTTCTTTAAATGTAGTCTTCTTTCTGTGACACTATTGCATTAAGTTAACTGATTCTGTGAATTTTTGTATAAAGTCTTCAGGCTGAATTATTTCTGGAAAGTAGTACTCTGCATGCTGTTCTAAGTAACTTCAGTAACTACTCTCCAAGGCTTTTCTAGTGTAGCTTCCTACCATTTTAACATAATACAATATTTCCAGGTTCTGTGCAGTCGTAATTTGCCTTAAACATCCTCTAAACTGTGTATTGTTAAATGTGTGTCGGGGTTTGTGTGTGATGGTTTTTGTTGGGGGGGGAGTTTTGATGGTGTTTATTTTTCTGAAGTGAAGGTGCTCAACAACTTTAGCATGGTATCCATTCAGTAGTAGTGTTTAAGCAGTAGGTAGCTATGCTTAGGTGCTTATGTTTCTTTTGACATGGTAGATGTATTCTGAATTGATGTCTGTAGATTCTGAATATGAGAGAGGCAGCACCTCTGATTTCTGCTTGTACCAGATTTTTAAATTTTGTTACGTTTGCTATGATTCTTGCTTGTTAGGTTTACTTGTCAGTTAAAGTGAGCAAGTGTACATGCATGCTTTTATTTATGTAGAAATGCCAAGTTACCATCTTTCTCTTTCACCTGGCAGTTACAAGTTTTTAGGCTACAAAATTACATGGGGTAACTATATAGTCTCTGTAAATTCACAGGTAGATGTCCTAGCTAAGGAAGAGTAGTCTTGGGCAAGAGAAAAATTTTAAACAGTAATTATAAGACTTGCTTTTGTGGTTGATGTGTTGCTTTTGTTTACTAAATCTAGCTTTGAGGGTTAAACTTCAGAGTTGTAGGTGTAAGTAGAGGGTTGCCACAGTTTGCTCCTGTCTTTGTTTTAAATATATGTACACACACCCAAGAGAACTTTGTTTGCCATCAGTAAAGACAGGTGTCTTCCCTAATCCTATTCAGATCTTCTTACATAAAACAGTTCTTGTTTCTGCAGACTCACTAAATTTCCTTCCTTCCCTCTTACCACTCCAAAAGGCTTTCTCTTCAGTTTTATGTTGGTGATGACAACGACGAGACATAGTAGCTCAATGAAGTTAAGTCTCAGAGGCTTAATACCCTACCACGTTGTTTCCTAAATTTCATGCCATGCAGGTTTTAGGAAAGCTGGAAGTTGTTTGTATTATGTAGCAGTTGAAGACTTGAGTTAGAGGATTTTTCCATAATACTTATGAAAAGAATAGATACTCTGTAGTATCCATTTCAATACAAGCATATGGCAAAGTGTTGATAAGAATCTGGGGTGAGGAGGCAGCTTTAACTAGTGTGAACAGGCATTTATAACTGTTATAAATAGAATTCTGACATTGCTTTGAGTTTTGTATAAATGTAGCTTTAAATAAATGCATATTTAGAGTTAAGAGCTCTCCTCTTGACTAAATAATTTTCCCCAGGGAAAAATGCAATCAAAAGAGATTTAATATTCAAGCATCAAGTCACAAGACGTTGAAATGAGTAATTAGTGTTTTGATGCACAAAAATTTATTTTGCTTCCATTTCATGTTCTCTTGCTACCATTTTCTTCCTTCAAAGAATAAATATGGAAAATAGTACTTTTTCATTATTACAACTGGAAACTTCAGTTGAGCAGTGGTGTTCTGTAAGAGCCTTCTGAAGGAAAACAACTTTGCTAAGTTGGTCTGAGTTCTGAAACACGTGACTGGTAGGAGAGATGTTGTAACTCTTTAGAAACAAGTAGCAACTAAGGGCCTGAAAATGATGTTAATTCTGTTAACAAGTATACGTTTCTGCTTAGTAAGTCATAACTTCAGTTAGTGGTTTGTTTGGAGGTAAAATACTAGTGAAAAGCTTTGGTACACAGATAGTGGTACTTGGAGTTACCAGCTGATACTGTGTTCTTACAGTTGGTTTAGCTCCCAGGTTTCTAGGGTAAACACATTGTGGCTGTTGCCAAGTCTGTTGCTAAATCTAAGAAACTAAAAGCTATCAGGAGACATATGCATCTCTAGAAAAGAAAAAGCCTTCAAAATATAATGACACTTACGCAGCACTAAACATCTCCTGTGTTATCTCAAACTCCTGGTTTTGAGCAAAAAGCATCCTTAGTCCTCTCATTTTTGAGAACCAGACAACAGACCACTGTTAATGCAATTTTGGCTAACAAGTCCATTCTAATTTGTAACTGCCTGAAAAAAGTAGTAGATATCTTTGAGGTGTTTATCCTTTATGAAGGATTTTTATTTAAGGTGTTGATTTGTGTGGCCTGTTGTTTTGTGGTTTGGGTTTGGTTTTTTTTGAGGAGGGTGTTGGTTTTGTTTTTCTAACTGGACATTCAGATTCTAGACTGAGAGGAGACAGCTGGAAAAGTAGAGGAGAGTTAACTTTAATTACTTGAGGTAAAATACTTTATAGAAAAAAAAAACAGACAGACAAGCTTTTTGAATGTTTTCAGTAACATGTTTCAGAAAGAAAGCACTCATAGTTTTTTACAGGCATCCTAGGTTGGATGGCCTTCAATGAAACCAAGGAAAACTGCACGTGTTTTCCCTTCATTTTTCTGAAAGGAAAGGAAATAGGACAAACACCACATCCCCAGCCTCTAGATTCTCTTGAATAAAAAATAGAAACTTAGGGTGGTTTGTGGGCTTTGTAGGTAATGTTAAAAAAAAAAAAAACAAACTATCCTTGTGGAAAAATTATTGTGAATATAGTTGGTTTTTTTTTTTTAATGAGTTAGTAAAAGAGCAAAGCCATGTATTTGAAGCCCCTTGTATCAACGTTTATAAGGCATATTTAAAATGTCAGGAGGTTTGAACTTCGTAGCTAAAGCAGTGCCTCAATAAATATTAGCATGTGGCCAGGGAGATAATTTTAATTAAGTGCTCTAGTATACATTGGATAAATTAGTTATCTAAATAGGAAAATATCTTTGACATTTTCAGAGTTAATAACAGTCCTGTGGGTATGGGAATTATCACAGATTTGAAGTTTTTTTCTTTGGCAGCAGTATCATTTCCAGGTTCGGAGAGAACATCGTCTTCACTCTGGAGTAGCAACTTTCTTGTTCTTCTAGATTTCTGCCAGACTGATGACACTGTGGAGTTCTGTTTTTAAGTTCAGAGCTAAATTTGAGCTTGCTTTCTAATTTTAGTTAGTTTTGCTAGAAGCAGATAGAAGAATTAAGCATCCAGAGTCTGAAGTTATAAACTGTACAGGTGTTCTTTCAGTTCTTACTGTTTTCCTCTGCATATGTATTATGATGTAACTAACAGGTAGCACAGAGGGTAGAATTAAGTCTGTATGTGCAATTGTGATCTGTAAATACTGTCGAACTCTGTTACCTGGTGTTGGGGCAAACTGTTGAAATAGTTTAAAATGTGCAGTTGATCTCTTTAAATCCATAACTGTAGTTACCTTCCCTGCCCTGGCTTTAGAGATGTTTAAGAAAAGATTATTTGGTAAAATTTCATTACTGGACATTTTTTCTCCCCGTAATACCATCATGATCTGTCAGTCAGTATTTGCTAAGTGCTACAGAAGACCTGATGAGGATAAGCTAATTTTCATTCAAATGCTTCAGAGCACTTCAAACATATTTTCTAATGTGTCTTAAGTTAGCAAAGCACTACTTGGTTAATTTCTCATTGATCCAGTTTGAGTAGGCTGAAGGATGACATGCTCTCCATAAGAGCACAGCTACCATATATCTCTTTTAAGTAATACCTGCACAGAAAATAGGCCTTTCTCTTCCCAAATCCATGCTGCAGTCATTGGGAAGCTACCATATCCACATTCTCTTGCTGCAGAAACACCGTTTCTACCATATAATGGAAAAAACCTGGTGAGGCGTGTACAAGAAGGGACCTGTATATCACCATTTAAGCTGTGACGAACTTAAAAAAGATGTGTCAAATGTATAGCTGGAGCTCTAGTGAATCAGTGTATGAATGGTCTTGAATTACGTATGTAAATTTATCTAAAGGCTCTGTAGTCTTTTTTGTTAATTATATTCTTGCCAGCTTAAACTGCATTCTTTGTGTCCTTCCATAAAAGTATGTATTTTCTGCTAATTAAAGAACTGTATATGTGGTGTCTAAGTACTCTTGAAATAACCGCTACCTTGCTGATGCACAAATCACTAGTATTAACTTCTTTAGGATCCTGTAGGAGCAATCAGAATTAAATGAATGTAAAGTTGTAACAGATACTGTAACTGTGTAAAGTCTGGATATTTATTTTTTCTTTGCTGTAGAGTCAGGAAAGTCCCTATAAAGTTTTTAGCTTACTAACAGAAGAGAATCTATGTGTTTGATAATGCAGTAGGAGTAGAACAGAGAAACAAGGCTTTGTTGCAGTTTTGTCTAAAGCAACAATCTGCAAACACATCAGTTCAGAACTGGAAGAGATTTTTCTGTGGGTTCATATAGTGACCTTAATTTTACCTTTTAGTTTGGTATTGAGCTTAGTAATTTACCTCAGATATACCTGTGTGAAAAGATCTGAGATTCTTAGCCAGAGATTTTTGAGAGGAAAAACTTGTAATGGCTCACCACAAATGGCCAAATTTCAAGTGTAAGAAAACTCCCATACCATATAAAAATAGTCAGGTGATGAAATGTGTTTGATTTTTTTTTTTCTACCCCCAGATGCCAACTATTTAGTAATAGTGGCAGCTTAGAGGATAATGCACCTTCAGTTAATACCAAAGCTTTATGTTTCCTTGTGTTTAGTGTTGGAAGGTATTCTGTGTGCTTGAATATTCGTGCAAGGTAGGAAATCTGGCTGATGGTGAGAAATTGCTTCTATAGCAAGCAGTTTATGCACTGTCTCTGACTACCTAAAGAAATTGCTTAATTCTATGGTATGAAAACCCCCTGTACCAACAGTAGTTTTTTTCTTTTGAAGTCAGAGGGATAGTGGTGGCATAGACTTCTGTTACAGATTGGTGAAACTTCTTTGAGGCTGGAATGAGATTGCTCATTCCAATTTGAAACTTAGAAGAAGCAAAATTAACCATGTTCATCTAGCAACAATAATTATGTTTATGTGTGTAGGCATCTGTTCTGCTGGAACAGAATACTGTAATTTGCTTGCCTTAGGTATATGTAATAAGTTACTTAAATTATTTGTTCTTTTTTGACTTCATTTCCACTTTCTACTTACAGGAGGAAAACCTATCTTCAATATTAAGGAGTGCATCAAATGACTAATGCATTAGAACAAAAATGCTGGATGCTGCATTTGTATCTGTAGATATCATCTCTTGCTATATAATGAGCCTTTACATGTGGTCTGCTCTTCCTTCTACCAGCATGTGTATATTTCTGTATATTCAGCTGTACGTACATTCAAGGACTAACCCTGTTCTGGGAGGATCTTTCTGGTTAAACAAATAGGTGAAGGTGAATTGCATGAATTGAGGATGGAGTAAAAGTTCAAAAACTTCCTGGTCTGTCAATCACTTCAAGCACAGGTAATTTGAGAGAGGAAACTATCCTCTTAAGCCTTAAGTACCACTCTCAAAGATTTGTTTCCTTTATTGTTAATCAGGATTTAAAAAATTCATGCCTTTCGAATTGGAAGCTTTCAAGAGGGCGTTGTTGGAAAGGATTACTTTCTGACATCTATTTACATTTATACCAATTTAATGACTTCAAGGTTGTTCCTTCCTAGTTGTAAATAGAAATTAATTACAGGTCTTGTAGCCTGCCTGGAAGACTTACCAAGCTCATATTTGAGGAGAGAGACTTTCAGCAAAGGCTGCCCTATATATATGTTACTGCTGTGCCTTTTGTGTTACAATTTGAAGGGCTGTAATAGAATAGACTATTTCAGTTGGAAGTGACTTGCAACGATCATGTAGTCCAACTGCCTGACGATTCAGGGCTGACTGAGTTGAAGCATGTTGTTTAGGGGATTGTCCAAATGCCTCAAACACTATCAGGCATGGGGCTGGGTCCTCAGCTACCGCTCTAGGAAGCCCTTTCCAGTGTTTGCCCACGTCTTGGTAAAGAAACATGAGACTTCAGGTTCTTCACTGGTCAGATGTCCACCTGAAAGCATCGCTGTTAGGAAGGTGATCGCATGGAAAGTTGAATTCTGCACAGGCTTCTGTTTCCATGTTTTTCTTTTCAAAACTTGAGGATTTTGTGCAAGGCTGTTGTTATGAAAGTGTAATGATTGTCGGTTAAAGATACAGAACTTGTTTTGGGAAAGGAAGAAGAGTGCAAGTTGCTTTGCCAAGCTATTGATCTCTACTGGGTCTCACCCAAAATGCCTTCTGTGGCGTAGATATGGAAATGCTTCACATAGCTTGATTAGTTTACTCTTCTGTCTGTATTAGTCTCTTCCCAATGTTAGTCTGTCTACATAGTATGTGACATCTGCCAGGCATGTCCCAAGATGTAGTTATTTGAAGTGTCCCATTCTCTTGTGCTTTTAAATTCTGTAGTTTTGTTCTTCTGAAGTTTCTTTAAACACTGGTGATAAAATTGTGTTCCTGGTTTCCCCTCTGCCCTTAAGTTTTCACTTAAACGCAGCTTTTAACTGTGGTAAATCTATACCCCCCTAGCCACAGTCCTATATTAGTATTTCAGCAGG
>NW_010429514.1:7404-8162 GCF_000710305.1 Buceros rhinoceros silvestris
CAGCAGGAGTGTTTCCTGTGCCTTTTTGATATTTTATTTTTCTCTTTTTGTACTTAAAGTACAAGAAAAAGAATTCTGAAAAGGGTGACAGAAAGTAGGAACTGACTTCAGGAAGAAGGTTTTACAATATTGTGAGCTAATTTATAGTATTTCCAATTCAGTAACCCAGATACATCTCAGAAAAGAGCTGAATTTAAAATAGCATGGTTTTATTGGAAAGTTTAGAAGTAAAGCTACAAGAAAGAGCCAACTTGAGACCTGCAGAATTTTTGTATAGCTACTGGAATCTTAAGTTGGTTATTTCTACAAAACTGTTGGATCCTTCAAAAGCTTTTGGATAAATGTATGCACTCTGTTTCTTAACAATTCTTTTTTTTTTTTTACTATCGTGTTCTTTACCAAGCATCATGACCTTGTTTGCCCTTCTGTTTGTGTTAGAGAAAGTTGTTAATAATATTAATGTCTTAGCTCTGCTCTCTGGTGAACATACTGTGGTCTTAAAGTACGCAAAGTACTATAAGTAATTGTTCAAATGTTAGGAATAAAGGTAATATAATATAGTCCATCTTAGAGAACTAAGTATTTCCCAAAGTTGGAGCTTCAACAAACCTCAGCTTCAAGTCAATAAGAAGACTTTATTTTCTTGCAGTTTGTATGAGGGAAATCAACTTGAGCTACGAAAACTGAAGCAAGCCAGCTTCCCCTTTTTTCTCCACTTATGTAAGTTTTGTTCAATGTGAAAAAAGTATGTGTAGGGA
>NW_010429514.1:8227-10631 GCF_000710305.1 Buceros rhinoceros silvestris
TAGGGAAATCAGTGAAACATGCATATTTACAAAGTGCCTCTGTGGGGGAAAAAAAAATCTTTGCCAGAGTGACTAACAGAACTTTCTGTTGCATGTTCATTCTCTCAGCCTTCCTCTGCAGGAAGGGTATTCCTCTGAGGAGCCTTGTGTTGCAGTTGTTTAGAAATCTGCTTAATTGTAGCTAAGTATTGAAAAGAAAGTTGGCAGGCTCAGACTGGAACAGAAAATGGTGAGGTTTTCATTTATGATCTTCAGGGCTTTATTAGAGGAAGTTCTTGCAGGTAAAGGTATTAACCCTTATGTCTTGCCTGGTTTTCCATAGCACCTGTAGAAGGACCTTGAACTGGTAGATGGTGGTTGTTAAATGTCTTTGGGAGCTTGAACTTTTAGGTTCTTTTAGGTGTGTGGGCTACAGAACATCCTAGAAATAAAGACAAAACTTTAGCTTTGATAAAATCTGGGGAAGCTGGTGAGGGAGAAGCAGCTCTGAAGTGCTTCTAATAGGTTTATGTTACTGAGGAAGGTGTATAGCAAACTACCTACTAGCTGTTAATTTGTAAGTGTTAATGGAATAGGTATGTTGTATGACCAGTTCAGTTAGAAGATAACAATTTCATCGTTGTATGGCATAATAGTATGAAGTTCCAAAGCCCTCTGAAAACAATAGGAAAAACATTAATTGCTATTTCTGTTGGCAAACGAGAGGCTATCAAAAAATCAAACCTGTAAAATCAAGCCCTTGATTCGTTTTATTCATTCATTTCAGCAGGTAAATATGATCCCTGCACATGATTTAGTAACCTGATGGTTTTAAAATGTTGTAGCCAGTGGCTGACTTTGTAATTTGGAAAAAAAAAGTAAAGCAGCACGTTATCTGACATTTTGGCTTGTATTAAATTATAGCTTCCCTGTTAAAATTTTCTGGAAAAAAATAATTTGAATGTTTTCTAGTGTTAGTTTTCTCGTGAATATCATTGACCTGTCTCTCAGCAAAGTAAGTTTGACTTCTTACTTGACTTGTGCTCAAGAGAACTCTGGCTAAGAGTCACTTTTTCAGTAAATAGAGAAGGGGAAGATTTAGCAATAAGTTTTGCTGGAGAGTCTCTTACCCAGACTGTGGTCAGGAGTGTATGAACAGTTCAGTTCTGTGTTTATACTGGATGTTTGTCTTGTTTTTGCGGTTTATTCCCACCGTTAACAGGGAGACTGAGTGTGCCTTTATGTGTTTGACTGTGGTGTAATTTCTCTTTAGATGGTCATAGGGCTAAATGCTAGCTGAGAATCCTACTCTCTGGGTTGTTTCAGTCCTTGACTTTTTCACACTTGTTATATACGAGTTATGCATTCACATTACCTCAGAAAGTTAGTGTTTCTTGCTGAGGATCTCAATGAAGTCAGATCACCACTTTAGTGATGGCACTGCCTGCTCAGGTGGAATCTGAATTTGAGGTCCCAAGCCAGCTTCAGGCAGCTGTATCATTTTCAAGGGTGGAGAGAACATCATCTTTGGCTTCCAGTTACTGAACTGACTCTGCTAGGTTAAAACTGGCATAATACTGAGTAGATGGAGGAAGTAGGAATACATTGTCTTGTGGATACCTAACAGCACTTCATAGGGTAGTTCCTATTAGCGTAGCAATTAGGAAAGGAATAAAACCTACTTAAAAAGCCACACAAACTATGTATTTGAGAACTTCAGGTAGTTAATTATGGGAACAAGAGGGCTGTCAGAAGTTCCTAGAGATGTAGAAGAAAAAGATTTGAAAAACCTTTTAGGTGTCATCTTCCTTATAAAATCTGGAGTATTAGTCTTGAAGACTCTTCTTTCCATATTTCAGTGATGTGTTGATAAACCTAGGGGAAACAGCCAACCCCCACAACATTGAGACTGGAGTGTGGTCTTGAGTACCATAGAGACTTCTTTATGATAGCAGACTGTGATCATCTCTCTTAGAATTTCATGTTAACACCACATTTTATGTTTCTCCCTAGTCTTTTTCACCTTGCATTATAATGTTGATTTTTTATTGATCAGTTACTATTTGGCCCTTTGTTTTCAGCATGGGGACAAAATGTAGGAGTTGTATAGAACAATCAAATCATTGAATGTGGTAAGCAGTATGAAACTGAGACAGTAATTGGTAATTTAAGAGCATCATGTTAGGCAGCTCTGAATTTTGTTCTCTAAGGATGTTTACAGGGTCAAACTGATGTTTTGTTGAGATATGCTACATAATCTTTTATAAATATACTCATTAGTGGCAATAGAGCTAAAATAGAAACATAGAATTGTTTTGGTTGAAAGAGACCTCTAAGATACCAGTTCTAACTGTTAACCAAGCGCTGCCAGGGCACCACTAAATCCTGTCACTAAGCAGCACATCTACACATCCTTTAAATACCT
>NW_010429515.1:0-313 GCF_000710305.1 Buceros rhinoceros silvestris
CCCCTGGAGCTGAAATCCTAAACCACAACAGCAAGATCCAAGAAATGTAATTCAAACATAGCTTTAAGGAAGGGTAAACAGGATGTTACGAAGTTTCTCAAATACTTTCAGTTAGGTCTGCGGTCATTAGCTAAAACTGTGATACATTTGTAGATAACAAAAAAATAGAAAAAAAAAGTGAACAGGCTTGAAGGCCTGGAATTTCATTATGATCTCATATAATGAAATCCATTAAAAATGATGGCTCATGTTTGTTATTAGCATGAATACAATAAAAACTCAATGAAGTTCATACAAATGTAGCAAGAATGAT
>NW_010429515.1:439-7052 GCF_000710305.1 Buceros rhinoceros silvestris
CAGAAAGCAGGGCTAATAATAAATAGATTTGGTTTTGCAATAGTAAATTTTATATCAAAAAGTGAATTAATGTAAAAACAACATAAGTTTATTGTTCTATAAATAAAACCAGTAAATGAAATAACACTAAAAATGTCATATCAAGGAAAACATCTTTTAGTAAATCTCCTATTTTCTGAAGATTTAAGGAACCTATAACTTTATGTGTAAATGATATTAAAAGATGTGAGCTGGATTAACTGGAAATTGGACAAAGTAAGAAAACAGCTTCTGTGTAGAATAACTCTATTGTGATGGAGAGCAAAATTAAATGTTAGTTTTACTTTCTTCATCTTAAATATTTAGAAGAAAATAAAGTTTTGATGTATTCTGGTTGATACATTAACCAAAATCCATCCTTTGCCTCTACTTTGTCATCCTCCCACTCTCTGATGTGGCATTATATAAGTTTAATGGGCATGAAAAAGGAAAAGAAAAAAACCATATACATATATATACAGACACAGAGTCAATGGAAAAGCGTAAAGTATAAGAAAAGAAAAAATCAAAAAGGTATGAGGAAGTTGTAAAGGATATATTTTGTGTTAAAATATATACAATTCGTTTCAACTACAGCTCTGAAGGTACTTTTCAAATCATTAACTTAGTCTAAAAGAAAATTAAACTTTCTAAATGCTTTTAAAATCATTTCACCTTCAAGTTCATACATTTTTCTTGTTTTGTTTTTCCCCTTGTGTGTGTCTCTTCCTGATTTGTACAAAATCTTGCAGTGAGATGAAGGAAAGCAGCTCTGTCAGGCCTGAAATTTCTTTTGAAATATAGAGACAGTAACATGCTGTAGGTGCAACTTCTAATCTTTAGCTGCTGTGTCCATAATACTGCTGTAGCTCTGTTCTTAAGGAAGCATGGCAAATGGACCAGGATGTTCTATTTCTCAAGTATTTTGATTCAGCAGAACAGAAATCTGCCGCTGCATACAGATGACAAGCAAGAATTTGCAGTCCTTCACTAACTCAATGCTTTTACAGAGTAACAAGCAGAAACACACCAGGCATTTTATGCAAGTGTTTCATGGCAAAAGTTTTGTACTTAAAGGCCTCTCGGATATCAAAGGTTAGTTAGTTCATTGAACTCTAGTCATCCAGATGCCTTTACACTTAAGAGATATAGTTAGACACCAGCTCTGCATTTCCTTTCATTCCTTTCCCTATAGGAGGACAAAGACTATACAAACCTACTAAAATATTGATCTTATTGAGACTCTGCTTCCTATATAAAATTCTATTCCACACACATTAAAAATTATCTTAAATAGCATTTTTCAATAATAAATTGCTGTTTATAGTTAAAAGTACAGATTTGAGGGAAATAAAGATGTACTCTTAAAAATAATTGTAGGAAATTATTTCCTTAAAACTTGTCCCTGATTAGACAATTGTTTTTATTCGTTAATGTGATCTTTAATTCTTTCATATCTATATCTATAGTTCTTTTTCCTATTGAAGAAAGGCAATCATCGTAATCATGATGACTACAATGACAAATTCAATACACTCAGAGTATGTCCACTGTTTTATGGTTTTTTACATGTTTTTACTTCTGGTTAATGGAAAAGAGTCACACTTATGGCATTACTAAAAGTAGACTAGCAACCTTCCCTGAAAATACATTCATCCTGTCTGTGAACCTCAAAGAGATCTGGTAGGGGGAAAAAAAAAAAAGTAATAGAGAACTCAGCTCTAAATTATGCACAGATCCATCTGGTTATATATACATTTTGAACCAAAACTGTTGTTGTGGGAAATTATAACATGTCAAAAACAATCATGTTCCCTGATCATAAGATACGGATGGGATCCTGTAGGGTAAAAATGAACAACAAAGTAATACTAATAGAGTTATAACAACATACAATACTGAAGCCACGAAAATCCTTGCCAAAACATGCATTTGTAAATAACATTTAAAAGAGTAGACAAGCTCTCCCAGTTTCATCATCTAAGCAGACAGTGCAACTATTTCTTAAACTTGTATTCATGCCCTGACCTCTGCTCCTTACAGAGTATTTGACCAACTTCTGGCACTGTGCATGTATGTATGAATGAACTAGTACCCTTATTCTAGATCTTCTGGTCACTCTTAATTATGTGAAAAATAACTTACCTGTCCTTTTTAACAATAAAGTCTTTAAACAAAATGCAAATGGCAGAAAATTAATGTAGTATTGCATGCTCCTTTTTACTAGTGTGAATTAATTTTAAAGTATTCTATTATACAGGCAGGAATAAGATTATTAACTGCTGAATACCCTTTTTTTTCTGGATTGTCTAATATATATTTTAATTTTCTAAGGGGTCTTCAAGACCTGTCTGGATCAAACCTTGAATAACATGGTCTAACCTCATATCTGACCCTTCTTTGAGCAATAAGTTGACTAGAGACCTGCTGAGGTCCCTTCCAATCCAAATTATCTTATGATCCTTTAGGTACTGGCAGGTCAAACTGTCCAGCTATTTTATCTCAGTGACATTTAAGGTCCCAGAATCACTCTGTCTTTTCACTCTTCACTGTGATTTGTAATATCCATCAGTTGGATCCCTATGAATGACAGACTTGCTCTCTTCCACACCCCCACCCCCCACCTTGACCTCTTATTTTTTTTTCTTCCCTGAGTGAGTGATTCGGTGCCTAAGGAAAGAGCTGCTTTAAAGAAAAAGAAACAAACAAAGAAACCCCAAACCCAACAACAAACAACAAAATTTTTAAAATCCCCACATATTCAGTCACTGCTCTAAAACAAACCTCTTCCTGCACAGACCAACAGCTCAGTTTTGTAATTATACAAAGTGCAATAGTGGTCCTTATTCTCCTAGGCAGACTGCCAAATTCTGCTGTAGTGATGCTCAATAAACTGAAGCTGTTCAACATAATTCTTCTTGCAACATTCTGTCAACTTGGATGTAAGCAGAAGCCTCTTCAAATGCAGACTAGAGGGACTGGTTGTTTGGTTTTTTTTCCTTTTATCCTAGACAAAGAGCAGGAAAAAATAAAGTAGATATTAATATATTCTTCTTAAGAAGGTTATGCACTGAAGTATGACCTCAGGTATTTGATCTTCTACATGTGGATAGTTCATTCTCATACAGATTAAATTAATAAAAATCTAATTCCAAATGCTATATAAACAAAATATCTCCTTCTTACCTCTTGGCAAGCTTTATTCTCTCTCTGGATGCTACATTTAAAGATATTAACTACAAATAAAAGGAGTAATTTAGGGCTTTTACATTCATAGTATGAAAAATAAATTAGCAGGTATTTCCATCTTTGAGAAAGTTTCCCACTAGAATTCACAATATTTTAAGAGATAATTCCACTCCAACATATTAGATAACAGACTATAATTGCATTTTTGGTATATTTGTAACCCAAATTTCCTTGAACAATATATACTCGTTTAAAATTAATTTAAAATTATATTCATGTTTTTAGGGAATTTTGCCATTACCAAACTGGAACCTAATAAGATCCAGCAAGAGTGTTGTATTGTATAAACAAATTCTACTTCATGTGATATCTTTAGTATGTCACAAAACTACCAATTTTTGAGACACTTCTTTTCATGTTAATCTTATTATTAAGAAGAACTGAAAATAACGGTGATCACTCTGGCTAAGAAATATGTGTTTACAGTAACGTTAACAATACACATTTTTAATGTCTGAATTGGATTATCTAAATAAGAAAAGGCATAAAAAAACACTGAACATTTTCATAAGTCCAACTAATTTTTCTGTGAATTAATATTTGTTCTCCATAAATATTTGAGATTTTAATAATCATCTCAGTCAAAGGACATGATTCTGTGCAGGTAGGTCTGTAAATGAGGCAGTAAATGTGGACTAGCACTTTTAGACAGTGATCAATATGATCTACTTCAAACATCTACCCTATGACTAATGGACTCATGACTAGTGATATTTTTCTATCCCTTATTATGGCAGTAGCTTAGCTGATCAGATGAAATACAATTATACAGGAAATATATAGTTATTAAAATTAATAATTTAATTTATACACAGTAAATGTCAATGAATTAACATGAGATTAAGCAATTAGGAGCATGACTACCCAGTCTTATTCCTTTGAGGCACCAGAATGGTTCAGACAAAACGTTAAAAGATTCTGACTACTATTGTCATAAGGACTTTTAAATCTCTCCTCTTTAAAAAAAAAAAAAAAGAAAAGAAAAAAATGAAAAAAAAACCCCAACCAAACAAAGAAATGAAAGAAAAACCAAACAGATTATGAGTTTCCTGTGGAATGACTTCTCTGATTTTTAAAATCAGCTGTTTAAGGCATATAGTTTTCTGGACTATGTTACTACTGTACCCAACTCAAAGGATATTTTCTCACTGTCTTGCACAAAGGCATCATGCATTTAAACCTATGGAAAACAGATGCCAAAAAGGTTTCCAAGGTTTCCAAGATTTCCAGGACAAGGTCAACTTTTACTCACACAGTGACTACATGCTATCTACTGTTTGCTCTCCCAGGGAGTTAATGCTGTGAAAGCACCAGTACTAGAGAACTCTTTTACATCTTTCCAGTTTGGACTACAGTGGCACTTTCCAGCTTTGAAACCTGCTTGATATTTTCTTGGGCAGAAGCTGTTGGGCTTTGATAACACAATATACTGCTAGGCAAGGAAATAAGGGATAGTATTTTTAAAGGAAGTTACGTCTGCTACTTAATTGATAGTTATTACAATGACACGACTTAATGTGAAAAATGTACGGTATCAAGTCTAACATGTTTCTGCTTGGCAGCTTCCTGTGAAGGCCACCTGCATGTTAATTATGGCACAGTTCTCACCTTGGTTTAATATTCTGCTTTTTTTAAAGAGAAAATGAGAGAGGAACTGCGTGTAAGAACGGTTGTAAGTTATTCAGAATAAAACTACAGAAACTTGCTCTAGACCTGGCAGGGCTATGTTAATTTATGACAAGAGTGAGAAGACTGTAACAGAGCAGATTAGCAAATCCCTTGTTGCAGACTTCTTCATCCAAATCAAGATAAGTTCTCAGACAGTTTTTTCAAGGAGAATTCGAGGAGGAAGAGAGAGAAAGAGAACCAAGATATACTTAGTAGGTTCACTGAAGCAAGACAGTTTCTGGGATTTTTAGCTCTCTGTGGAAGAATTGTGGTGGCTGATTTACCTCTGCAGATGTTTAGCAGTCACAAGTATAAAAATTATTTTCAACGATAGAGCAAAGAGAGGTTTTACAGGAGAAGGAATTGAGAGGTGAAAGAAACATGTTTGTGAACGTGAAGAGTTCAGGAATATGCAGTGAAATTAGTTTGAAATCACAAATACCATTGATGTAATTCTGATTCTTGAAGGGATTATTCTGAAAGTTGCAGAATGCATTAGAAAAAAAGTACAGTGTCTACACTGATATTTTTACATTTCCTAGCAAAAACAAGCTACTGAAAAGACAGGGGAACTGTAGAGAAGGTACTCTAAGTAAGGTGCAAAATTGACAGCCTCAAGTCCTGTTCAGAAAGGAGATGGAGTATTTTAGAAAAGTATTTTATTTCTCTGTATTTTCTTTCCAGCTTCCAAGTCTGAAGACATCAGCCTGTGAAAAATGCAGTGCTATTTTTACATGTATAAGTGGGACCGTAGCACTTCTACTCTCTGACAACCTCATTGCTTTTTTATGTAACCAAAAATTTTCAGTCTTTCTCCCAGTACTTTTTTGTTTCAATATAATTTACACGAGAGAAGTAAACTTGGGATGATAATCCTGAAAATATTTCTGTGCATGTTTCTCCTTAGTATCAACAACTTATTATCTCAGGTATTCACAGGTAGGTAAAAAATGTATCAACTATTTCTAGACATGCAAGAATTGCAAGTGTAAATTCCCTTTCTCTCAATTATAAAAGCAGTTATCTTCATTTGTACAGGAATTGTACTTCTACAATAATCATGCAGAAAAAATGGTTCACAGCAAATAACAGTCTTCCAAAGGCTGTAATGGAAGGAAGGAAGGAAGGGTGGATAGACACCCACCCCTTTTTTGCTACTAGATTTAAAAATATTTGCATAACAATGATAATCAATGAATATGTGTTTCTCAAACATCCTTATCTTATCAGTACCATTTTCATTAGTGTTCCTTTAATCTAGACTTTTATTTAGCTACCCAAATCCTGCTTAGTGAGATATAGTTTCACAATTTGAGTTGAAGTTGGGCTGCTTTCTTCCTTCCTTTCTATTCTTTTTTAGAAAACAAAACAAAACAAAACAAAACAAAACAAAACAAAACAAAACAAAACAAAACAAAACAAAACCTCTTATAAATTAATGTTATCAAATATGTCTGATTAACAGAGATCATACTTCTACAATAATCATGGAGAAAAATGGTGCACTGCAAATACCAGTCTTCCAAAGTCTGTAACGGAACAGATGTGTAGAAGTATAAAGTCTCCTTGAGAAAGTGAGGAATATTGTAATTATTATGGCATTGCACATCTGAAATAAAAAACAGCAACAAAAAAATATTATGGGGGAGGAATAGCTTTACATTGTAAGTTGTAGGTA
>NW_010429515.1:7146-15028 GCF_000710305.1 Buceros rhinoceros silvestris
GGGAAAGAGAATAAGAACATTTCTTTACAGTTACATAGTTTTACAATTAATTACTCTGTGTAACTTCTAAGAGACAGGTTTCACCTGGACGTAATTCTTTTATGTTCCCCATTTTAAAAGGTGTATTTTCACAAATCTTTTCCTTTTTACTTTACAAAATAATGGTTTTATACAGTATTTTTGTTTCATAAAATAAGTAATATTTTGTGGAAGATTTCGGGATGTCCAGCATCTAAATGAGTTTGAAACTGCAATTTTCAAATAATGAGCTTAAGGTGAAAATTCTTAAAAAGATGCAAAATACATCCGCTAGATACTCGTTACTCACTTCTATACAGAGACCTAGCAAACAGAAACTGCCTTGTTCCTTGTTGTGCCTTTGTCAGCCAAACAAATCACTGGTTAGGAAAACTCTAAAGACTTGGAGAACTTAAGTTTTGCAAGGTTACCAAGAGTATGAGATGAAGGGGTAAGGGCAGTGTCACGGAAGAAATGTTTGACGTTGCCTTCTGTAGATTGCTATGCCGCTACATCTCAGAAAAGAAAATCATAAATGGATCCTCTCTAGCCCTTTCAAAATGCATAACACCTGTCAGCTCAACAGATAAGGGTTATATTAGTTCTTTGTCACATATTTTGTTTTCCTTGAATCCATATATTGAGTTACATTTTTGAGCTCTTTTTAAAAATAACTTCTTACAGAATATAATAACGTACTATCATTTCCATAAGGTAAAATGGAACTCAGAAGATAGTTAGCTATTGTTAATATTAACATACCCGTTATAAACAGTGTTTATAAACATTTCTTGTTTCTGTTTTTTATTCTTTAAACATTTGCATGTTTTCATGTCAAAAGAAACCCCGAAATATCTACTTCAGATATACAGGCAGAGGAGCAGGTTGAGTTACCTCTCTTTGATGCTAAATCCCAGTAACTTTGAAAACGGGTTAAAAAAACCTTCAGATTTTCAATGCTGTGCTGATATGTGTATTTTTACATCCCACTGTAACATCTACAACAATGTCATATTGTTTTGCTTACTGGTGGAGGTCTGAAGGATACAGATAGTAGTATGACTTCTGAACACTGCATATTCTTGGAATCTATGGGATGATTAAAATAACCATGGACTGACAGAACATACACTATTATCAAATGTCGCAGAGTAACCTTAAAAAATCTAGACTACTTTTCTTCCATTTAAATTCCTCTTCAGTGAAAAAATCTCTATAAACAGGGGGTCCAGGTTTAAATTACCACTCTTCTTCTAAACAGGACACTAAAAATTCAGTTTTAGCCTTTCCCATCTATCACATTAACATATGTAAGGATTGCCATTATACACAAGTAATAACATTCTCTGAGCTACCTGGTACACTGTAAGTGAATCCTTAAGAATTTCCCATATTTTTCCCCCACAATTTTTTTAGTTGAAGGGTGTGATAACGCCACATCAGCCCTTTCTCTTTTTTCACTACCAAGAAAGGAATTTTTAACTGGCACAGTGAAGTTCTCTGATTCTCGAACTCTTTGTTAAAGGGATTTTTAATTGCTCTCCCCCATAAATACTTCTGAATCATTTATTATTATTATAAAATTAGTCTTTTTTAGTCAAAAAGCAAATGTCTTTGGTGATACCACAACAAATTTCGTATTATTTTTCACTGTCTGCTGATACTTATTCACGATGAAGTCCAGATAATCATATCAGTTTCACATACCAAACAAACAACAAAAATCTTCTGTAAAATAATGGGTTTGCTCTTCATCCCAGGTTCCTCTATGCAATTTCTAGAATTCAGAAACTTTTTGGATTAAGGATTAGTCATCTGAAATCAACAGTAGCAGTCCTTGTCCTCAGTTAGAAAAAGATTTTGTTTTCTGCTTTGCCTGTTTTATGAAGTGTAATCAAGACCAGAATATGTTACTAGATTTGCAATTATTACCTTGTCTATTGGTAACATTAAAATTCTTCCCTCTTAATGACTAGCAGAATATTAGTATCCTGCATATGCAGAATTCTTGGGCAAAACATTTTGAAAGTTATTCTTAACCTGTTTGCCCTGTTTCAACCAGCCTTCAATGTATTACAACTTTTCTTCCAATCTCCAAAACCCATGTATTGCAATGGTCAGAAAAATGATCATTTTATTCTGTGGCTGTGGTTCTCACTAGTGACAAAGAACCCAAATATGTTTAGGAAGTGTTTAGCCCTTTGTTTTTATATTCTGCACAAAAATAACAATATTACCAGAAAAACAACTTATCTGTAAGCAAATCATGAATGGAAGACAGTGTCTGCTTCTAGAAGTGATAACGCTGGATGTTTACGGTTACTGCCAGGGGTTGATGTGCAGAAAGGCCCTTTCTTGTACTTTCTCCTGTGCAGACCAAGGGCACTGCTAAATCCTGTGTACCACGGTGGGGTTGCAGTGAGAGACCACACATATGGGGAGGAGTGGACAGGACAGGTGACCCTAAACTGACCAACAAGGTATTCCATCTCATAGACATCATGTTTGGGGTAAAGCTGAGGGATCACGAGGATCTTGCTCTCTTGCCCTCTTCTCCAATGGCTGGCATCCAAGGAAGACTCTGTCCATTCTGCGTTTGACCCAAATCTGTGCATTCCTGAAGCCAGTTCCAGTATCCAGCTCCTGCATCCAGTTCCCATCTGCTGCTGAGTGGAGTCTGGGCCTTACCCAGTCTGTGCCCACAGCATCAGTGGTGACAGTGAGATGTTTGCCATCATGGGGTTTGGGTTTTCTAATCCACAATTCCCTTTCCTTCCCTTTTGAGGAGGGAGAGTGGGTAATAGAGAGCATCTGTCATTCATCTAGTGGCCAGCCCAGCATACTTTAATTTGGACAGGCCAAATCTACTATCCAGATAATCCAAGATATGTTCCAAAATGGTGATGTTAAAAGAAAACTGTAGGAAGGACATCTTCTGAGGTCTGGTCACAGTTGGGAAACAGAAGTGAGTGGCTGAACACTTTTAGGCCAAATCAGGACCAAAGTTTAGCTGGGCCCAGGCAAAAAAACAAAGAAACAACCAATCAAACAAACAAACAAACAAAAGTAAACAAACAAAATTCAGAAATGCTGTGCTATAGTGGGAACTGAAGAAAGTGTACATGGGGAGAAAATCAGGAACTAGTTCTAGCAGTCCTATCAAGCCAGATAGTCAAAAACAACTGGTAAGATCCTCTTGTGTTCCTCTAGAATAGAAAAACAAGTGGTTCACAAGCCAGTCCTAAATGAATAGGTCCTATCCTACCCTGGAGATTAAGAATAAAATTGTTAGACATTTGATTTAATCAGATGGATTCATAGTCATGCTCATATGGAGAAAAAGGTCATTACTAGTGTACTTCCCTCAGAGACTAATAACAATTTTGCAAGATATTTTGGTTCAAACCTAGCATTAGAAGTGAGATTAGCTATGTCCAAAGTTACCAAGCAGTCTGAGAAAGAATAAAGGTCATTATAAGTAACTGTGTATATGTACACAAAATTATCAAAAATCTCATTGAACTCTCAATAGACAGACACACTCATTTGAAATTACTTATATTTCCCTTAATCTGTTTTAGAAATCTTTTCGTCAGTGGCAGAACATTCAGTTCTGCAATCATAAATCCTTTTTTACAATTCAAAGTAAAAAAAACCTATTCACTCGCACTTTTTCTCCTGCTGAGCATAACCGACCTGGAATTATGCTGAGAGGAATAAGATCAGATCCAAGCCTGTTAATCACTTTCTTGAGTTTCATGTCCTTCATTTAAAGTAGGAAGAAAATAAATCCTTTTCAAAGACATAAGTAGTTGCATGACTGCACATATTTTTAATTTTGAGGGATTTGTAAAGAAATTAAATTTACAACTGAAAAATAAATCCATGCATTCATGAAAGTACAGCATGTCATTTTACTGCAGAGAGGGAAGAAAAGTTTAGATGTTATTTCCTAAGCAATTAGAATACAGGAATACTTCTGAAGTCTTTATCTGCTGTAAATCAGCATAGCTCTACTGAAGCCAAGCACTCTAGAAATCACCAGCTTATATATTTACATATTGTGTAATTGTGCTGGAAATGAAAAACACAGCGAGGGCTTTAGGTATGGAGACAGGCTGAGTTTGTATGGAAAACCTGTGGATAATGGTTTCTCTATTACAAAGATAAATAAACTTCATGATTATGAGGACAGGAGAGGATAAGAGAAGTCCATTGCCTAAATGTTTGACATTCAAGTCTACTTCTGACAACTTAGTAATTTGGTGATATTGCTAAAGAACACTTTTCAGCTATTAGTCTTTTTCCTTACATATTTATGTAATTATTTCTCTTCTCTTGAGAGTAAAATTTGAAATATCACTGATGTAGAATTCATTTAGGAATAAGAAGGAAACGGAAAAAAAAAAAGACCATAATGATAATATTTAAGAAATTCCAAATGAACACAAAATAGTCTGCTCACTTTTAGAGTCCGAAAGGGGTTTAAGCTCCATTTCACATAGCCAGCTGGAGGTTACATTTCCTGGCAGAGTATGAAACAGGCATATATTTGATCCCAGATAGACCTCCTCTTGATAATTTTATCATGCAAGTAATTAATTTAAAAGCAATGAGGACTATTCTTACATGTGAGATTTTCCAGGACTAGATGTTCATCGACATCACAGCTGCTGGAAAATGAAACAAATAAAAACTTTAAAATGTTTGCAATGTTTCCCTCCTTCAACTGCCTCTAACTAAAAGAAATGAGTGTTTTCTTCTCTTACTTGATGAACTGTCTTTAGTCTGTCTGCAGACCATTTGGATATTAGATGGCAGATGAAACATAGTCTGACTACAAAGCAGCATTAGCAGTGTGCTTCCTCTCAAAAATGTGTGCTTATATCCACAAAATATGAAGTTGAGATAAAAGGTGTAACAGTTCTGAAAACCTTCCAGATCTTTTTTACTGAATAAGCCTCTCACTGTAGCAACAGAAAACAAATACAGACACAGTTTCCTAAAAGCTCAGTATCTTCAATAACTTTTAAAATTCCATAAATCTTCTGGAGTCTTCACAGTATGATTCACACATTTAGAATACGTTTTCTAGCAGTATTATTAGAAATTATTGGTTTATTTACTCACTTCTAAGCTTATGTGGGTTTACCTTCTGGTATCCATAGGCAAATCAATCTGAATATTCTGTGATACAGGAAATACCTTTAGAATAAATATCATTATTAATAGCTTCTTATATATAGATTAGACACTTCTATAGAGATATACTTAAAATGAATGCTTGTATAAATACATATAAAACCCTCTAAGACTAATAAACATAACCTTTATGCTAAGGCTTCCTTGCCCTTTGGATTTGAGTCTGACTGCTGCTTTTACTTTGCTGAATTGAATGAAGAGATGGAAAAATGTTGTTCTGTGATTACTATTACTATTCTGTGATTACTATTGTGGCTTACCCACCTTAACTGTTGTCCAACAGGTCTCCATCTCTCTGTCTCGTATCTGTTGTCCATCTACATAGGCTGCATTAAAAGTCTTTTTCTTTTTCTTTGGGTTTTACTCTGAAATACATTCTTCATAAAGAAAAGTTCTTATTTTTGTGACCATTACTGGCTTCCTCAAAATCTAATGAATGAAGAGTAAGGCAGAGGGTATCATAAGCCCTCACACTTTATCAGACTGATAAAACGCAACCTAAAGTACCATTGATATTTGCTTTGAACTCTGAAGAACCATGTTAATTTCTTTTCAAAACTACCGATTTATTCTTTTAACCATAGCTAGAGTCATTTAAAAATAAATGCAATGAATCTTAGTAATTCAGTTATTTTCATATATATATACACTCAAACATTGGCTACCATTTTAGGTAGTCAGATTTTCTGTTCATGAGTGTAGATACAAAAGATAGAAAGAGATGCTGCATCATCAACTCAAGGGCAAAATGTTTTTTTCATAAATAGGTGACCTGTATTTTAGCTTTCGCAGTGATTTTTCCATGTTTAATGAGCTGATTAATTGTGTGTGCACTGTAAATGATTGTGTCCAGATCACTGACCCACACACGACTCCAAAAGATTACAAACTTCAAAAAATTCAATTACAAGGTCCACATGCTGTGTATCACCTGTATAAAGCATTTCAGGTAAGAAGGTTGCATATTAATAATACAATCTAAACTCAGGTGATATTTTTGTAATATTAATATTTTGAGCAGAAAAATGTATTCGTATATTAACAACAGTGTTTAAACAGTATTTAATAAGTTTGTAAAAAATTTTATTTCTTCTTCTGTTTTCCTGGCAATTACTGTTTAAAAATCATCATGTCTATCACATTCATAATTTATAACTTTGCATATTAATATGGCAGATGTAGATCTGAGGTAAATCTCTGTGATTCCTAAAACAAATGTCTCAAATACTCATCTTCATAAAAAAACTAAAGCTGAGATCAACTTTTTGCTTCTCTTAAATTTCACAGTGCATTGCATTTGTGTGGCAAGGTTTTGGTAGCAGGGGAGGTACAAGGGTGGCTTCTGTGAGAAGCTGCTAGAAGCTTCCCCTATGTTCAGCACAGCCAATGCCAGCTCCAATATGGATCTGCTGCTGGCCAAGACCAAGCCAATCAGCGTCTCTGTGATAACATATTTAAGAAGGGGAAAAAACCCTGCTGTGCAACATCGTCTCAGAGAGAAGTGAGAATGTGTGAGAGAAACATCCCCACAGACACCAAATTCAATGAAGGAGGGGGAGAAGCGTTCCAGGCACTGGAGCAAAGATTCCCTTACAGCCCATGATGAAGACCACAGTGAGGCAGGCTGTTCACTTGCACTCCATGGAGGTTAACAGTGGAGCAGGTACCCACCTGCAGCCCATGGAGGACCACATGCTGGAGCAGGAATATCCACCCAAAGGATGTTGTGACTCTCAGGGAAGCCAATGCTGGAGCAGACTCCTAGCAGAACCTGTGAGCCCATGGAGAAAGGAGAACAAGCAGGTGCAGGATTTCTGGTAGGACTGGTACCCACATGGAGCAGTCTGTGCCTGAAGGATAGTGCTCTATGGAAAGACCCACACTGGAGCAGTTCATAAAGAACTGTAGCCTATGGGAAGGATCCATGCTAGAGATGTTCATGAAGGACTGCCTTCAGAGGGAAGGACCCCACGCTGGATAGAGTAAGAGTATGAGGAGGAAGAAGTGGCAGAGACAACATGTGATGAACTGACTGCCATCCCCATAAGGTGATCCACCTATGTGATAATCATCCCTGTGGAGAGGAGGTAAAATAATCAGGAGTAAAGTTGAAGATGGGAAGACATGAGGATTGGGGGGAAGGTGTTTTTAACATCTGGTTTTATTTCTCCTTACCCCACTCTGATTTGATTGGAAGAATATTAAATTAATTTCTATGAGTCTAGTCTGTTTTGCCAGTGAAGGTAATTGGTGAGTGTTCTCCCTGTCCTTATCTCAATTCATGAGTCTTTAATTATATTATCTCTCATCTGTCCAGCTAAGGAGGGAATGATAGAGTGGCTTTGATGGGCATGTGGTGTTCAGCCAGGGTCAACCCGCCACACATAGACAGCCAAAGGGTACCAGAGGATTGAATTTCTCACTTATAATTCAGTGATACAAAACAAGGTTATAGTAAAAATAAGTTAAAATATTTAAAAACCTTCATTTCTTGATATGTCATTGTACAGTGCCCGCTAAGCAGTGCCCTTCTCAGCAGGGCTGAGAAAGAAAATAAGATGCAAAATTATGGGTTGAGATAAAGGCAGCTTAATAAAAAAAAAAGGAGCAAAGGCCATTCACAGAAGCAAAACACACACAAAAAAAAAAAAAAGAAAAAATA
>NW_010429516.1:0-12263 GCF_000710305.1 Buceros rhinoceros silvestris
TGCTCCCGCTCCCTCAGAAACACGGAAGAAGCGAAAGCCTTGATGTGTTTTTTGGAGCAATTTATTCTCTTTTGGTAGCTCCAGGAAAGACACCGAGAATTTAGACCGTGAGCTGGTGGCGACTGCCCTCAGCCAGGTCCCGTGGCAGAGCCCCGCCAGCGAGCACACCCCGCTCCGGAGGGAAGGGAGGGCGCCTCCTCTGAGCTACTGCCAGGATTCACCCCCGGAGACACGGCAGGTGTTCGGCGTTCACCCGAGCTGCTCCGAGGACTTCTGCCGGTATTCAGCCACATGAAGAGGTTGTTGGGATTGGGGTGCTCTCGCCTCCCTGTCCCCTGCTTGCTGCAGCGGAACAGTGGGACAGGGTGTCCCGACCCCACCCGAGGGGCTCCTGCCAGGTAAACGCACTGCAGGGGGGAACAGCCGGCTGCATCCTGCAGACCCGCTCTCCGGTCACTGCATCAACACCAACGCAACGCTGGTGACCCTCGTATCTTCTCATTCTAGGAAGAAAAACCATGACCATGAGCTCAGACCCATCAATATTCGCCGTAAGGCTGTGGGACTGCTGGTGCGCAGGAGGGCGGGTGTGCAGGGGCTCCGAAAGTCCTGCTTGGGGAGGCTGTGCCGCGTCGCTAAGGTCTAAAATGCACAGAAACCCGCGGTGGAGCGGAGAGCACATTTTCCAGACTCTTTTCTAACTGGTCTTGAGCTCTGTCATCCTTAACTGGTGGTGCCAGGAGTACGGAGATGGCAGGGAAGAGGAATATGCACCTCCCCCTGTTTTTATCTATCCTCATTAAAAACATGAGGCAAACCACCTCACACAGTGTGCGAGCCCCCCAGAGCCCCGGAGCGCCCTTGTGTTGCACAGATACTCACACAGCAGCTCTGGGACCTGCTACAGCGTGAGAAAACAGCTGCGGTGCGTGAAACCCCGGTCACCTGGGGACATCTGCCAAACTGCCTGGGCTCAGAGCAGCAGGTCTATCCAGCGTGAAGGCCTTGTCTACAAGGTAGCTCCCGTGTCAGATAAAGATCTATGTGGTGGCATTTTGTTTTAGAAAGCACCATCCATCCAGAGCAAATGAAGCTTTTCTTTATCATCTATTTGGTCCATCTCCAAAATGGCAGAACACACTGCGGATGGGGCAGTCACTGAAAACATCCTTCCGTGTCAAAACCTCCACGTTCCCTCGTGTGCCCCAGCCGGGAGTGCCACGGGCTCCCCCTTCACCAGCAGCCTGGAACCGCTGGATTACACTTGGGTTTAGTCACACGTCAGCTGTCCTTCCCAGCACTCCTTTTGTAGGAGAAGAGGGGCTGGAATTAGTGCTGTAACCGAGGAGTGCGGTCTTCTACTGCTTTGCTATCACCAGGAATTTGACAGTCTTTTCCTGAAAGCCTTTGGCCAGTAAAATTCTGTCAGCCACTTAGAAAAGCCACTCCGCATCCCTGTTCCCTTACACCTCGGTCACCTGGATAAAATGCTGACACTGAACCAGAGTCCAGAGCTGGGGACAGTCACGGTCTCCTACAAGAGCAAAGCAAGTTTGACTCACCTGAAGCATCCGAGAAGGCACAACAGAACTGTGGCAGGAACAGACCGTGCCTGGGATAGTTTCTGTCCTCCCACATCTGCTCAGGTGCCCCCCAGCCACGCTTGTGTCTCCTGAGCACCACCCAAAGAGGCAGGAACTCTTGCAGAAAGGCTCAAAAAAGGGGCACAGAGTAGAAGGTGGAGACAGGAGGATAACAAGAGGCAAGAGCAGCAGTTCCCGCTTGAAGAGAAACAAAGCAAAGCAAAGCAGGTGCTGTGGCTGAGAACCCCCCGTGGTAACCTCGCAGTGGCCAAACGAGACCCCCCCGGTCTGGAGAAGGTAGCAAGGGAGCAAAACCTTACTGATGGCCCAGGCATGGGGTGGGGGAGCTTGTTGGAAGAGCCACGTGCAGGTCAGAACTGCCAAGGAGCATTTCCCCACAAACAGTCCGATGGGATCAGTGACGTCGCCTTGAGGAGGTCAGTGTGTTAATTTATCCGTTCATTGTTTGCAGTGTTCAGTGACTTCTGCTCCGTGACTCATTTGCATCTTCCCTGAGTAAGGACAGAGGAAAGGAAGACACTGAAGTCTTGAAGTAGCAAGTCACAACCTTGGTTGCTTAAAATCGACCCTGCCAAAGGAGACAGCACCACACCCTGATGTCTTAGGGTAGATGAGAGAAAGCAGGAACTTGGGTCCATGCGTACACTCATGGACATGACTCCCCTGTCCAAAGCAAACCTCGGCCTGCACACCCTGGCTGCAGTTTTATATCACATTTCTTTGCCATCAGTAACTCCCTTCACAGCTGCATTTACCCCCAGATTTTCTCTTCCTCAGATTTAAAATTGAAGATGCTGCAGAAGCTTAGCAAAACAAGGCCCCTTCCTCGGCACAATACACCGGCTGCAATTTCATCCCCGAGATTTGGCTGCTCCACTTGAATTGTGCTTTTGTGTTTCACGGCACCCACAGAAACGTCTCACTGAATCGCCGCCTTGTATTCGGTTACAGACAGAACTCAGTGTTACCCGGCTTTTTGCAAAACGGTATCTCTGAACATATTCCCAGGGAGAAAAGCCTGGCGGGGCTGGAAGAGGGAGCAAAGCTTTCTTTCCATGTTTGCAGAGCTAGAGGCAGAGTTATCTAGCCCCCAGCTTCCACCGCAGCACTCGTTCACAGCCACAACCAGGTACATCGCAGCTCACCGGTGGCTGTCACAAGGCTGGTGCAGGCTGATTGCGCAGGATGAAGCAGACTGGAAACAGGAGTGAGCCCGTTGGTTTATGCTGCAGAAAGACGGTTGTGATTCACCCCCGGAAGTTCACCCTGAGCGTTGGTTACTCAGGAGAGAGGCTCTGCCAGGATTTTGTACAAGGAAAAAGGCTCGTTCACTCATGGGAGACGTGGCACCATCCCAGAAACCAGCTCTCTGGAAGATGCCAACAACAGCGTTCTGCTTCACGTTTGCTTTGGTTTGGGGGCGTTTTTATTTTGTTGGCGAGGGTTGTTTGAAGGTAACATCGCCCCGGAGGCAGAAGAGCCTTTTCCTAGGGAACATCGCCCCTTCCCGGCTCTCTCCTGCAGGTGGCAGCGCAGCCCCGGCCACGGGCAGCGGCGTGGGGAGAAAACGGAAAGCAGCGGGGTGGGCAGAAAGACGGAGGGCGGAAAGCAGCGGGTTTCTAGCAGGCTGCCTGCGGGGAAAGCAGCCCTGCTGCGGGAAAAGCCTCCGGGGGCGACTGGTGTCGGCAGCCCCTGCAAAGAGCTGCTCCAGCTGCTCTGCGGAGGACACCCCGGCACGGCCACACACAGACTCGGACACGAACATTTGTGGTTCCTCCTCACATCCCTCCCCAAATTAAATGTATCTTAACGAGGAACACGGATTTCAGAAAGTGCCATCAACCGGGATTTCAAAGCCAGCTGCCGGGAGCTGAGGCTCTTCAGCAGGTTTTGGGGCGTGCAGGCCTCGTAAAACGCCCCTGCGCAGCAGCAGTGCTGGGGAAAGCCACCCTTGGGAACAGGCAGCAGCAAGGCCGTGCCGGGAAACACAGAGGCGGAGTGTCTCAGCGGGAAAACTTGTTGCCGTCTACTTCCCAAGCCCAGAAGTGCCTAGAAATCAAGAAGTGCAAAGGGTTTTTCAGTCCGTGTGTGTGGCAGGAGGTGCAGGCTGCAAGTTTATCAAGCTCCAGGGTGAAAACAAGGAGCATTTTCCTCCTTTTGAAGACTGTTCTGGTCCTGCCTATTAAAATCTGAGAATTGCCGAGCTAAACTATCTCCTGGCTAACTACAACCTATCTGGTTTTGTCTCAACATCCTCCTTTAGCTAAAACACCTTCCCAAGTCCCTTTGTTGGCACCCTGCTGTATCACCTTGGCTTCTCCGAACACTTGTCTTTTGGCTGAACTGAACGAGCTGGGAATTGGCCTCTCCTTCCCTGAGACTGGTACCTTCAGTGGCTGCAGATCTGCTTTTTCCCTTTCACAGAACGCTGCTCAGTTGTGTGTTCCCAGCCAGCCCCTGCCTTGGGTGCTGCCGCAGCCAGGGATACTCCCAATTCTGCAGCTTGTCTTGGTCCTGCCTGAGCTGCACAGAGGGACAGAACGGACCCGTGGTCATCACCACTCCCCCAGGGCAAGGGTTTTGCCAGCTCCTGGAGAAAAGAGCAGCATTCCAGTGCCACATGGGTGACGTGCAGTGGTTGTGCGTAACAGGGCAACCTGGACTCCAAATAGCTGGTCAGGCACGACCTCTGCAGCTTTAAAGGCAACTATCTGATCTCTGCAGAAAAGCTTTCTGAGACCCCAGCAACCTCAATTCCTATATACCATAACTCCTCAGCCACTACCCCTGGACCGTGCAGCCTCCTCCACCTCTGTTCGCTGAGGATTTCAGGGATCATTTTCCTGTAATTCCAGCAAATCCAAAGATTCACCCTGTTAATAACCCTTTCTGGGGAGCTGGGTATTCACCAAGCACTTCCTTGGCTACTGATCTGGTCTTCACTTTGTTAAGCAGGGAGCCAGGTGTATGCTCTAGCAACCTAACCACAAAACCCAAGCAGCACAACAGGCATTCTCAGTACTCAACACCTCATTTCACAACCGATCAAAACCTTCCCCGCCTTTGCTATGGGTATAACCTTTCCACATGCTTTTACGCACATCATCATTTCACGGCGTTGGTGCTGGGAAGGTGGAGGGTGAACGCCTGTTGAGCAGGGAGTTTTCCAGGAGTTTGTTATGTCTCCAGATTTCTTATGAAGGGAGGCCAAGCATGAGGAGAACACAAATAAAGGCAGTGAGGAGAGGGCAGGCAGCAATGCTTCAGTATTTGTAGGAATATTTGCATTCAGCTGAAAGGAAATGCATAGGGCACACAAACCCACACCACAAGTACAAATAAGAAGTGTACCGGTTCACTGTGCATGACTGGTAGCTCAAAATGGCTCATAATCTCTCTAACACAACACACAACATACCTGTTCGTGGTCCTGTACTGGACACAGTGTTCTTGCAGACCTCCAGCCCGAGAACTAATTGTTCCATAGTAAGAAATTTCTGAAGCACGTGGATACAGGAGGCTTGAAGAGCCATCTCTTGCCACTCAGGTCTCTGATGGACACTGAAGGTGAATCTAAAACTTTGTTGAAGATCACGGCAATTCGGGTAACTCGGCCTAGAAGATAGCTGAACCGACAGTTTGCAGTCCGAGGGCTAGAAGGCTGGAAATTAATCTTAAAAGAGAGCGGCAGAAATTATATGTTGCTTAAGTAAGTACTCTCCTGAAGCCCTTCAGCCTGAATGATGGTATTTTCCTTTTAACTTGACCTAACAGCTGGGCAGCCTGCAGTCGTCCTCACGCACCACCCACACCCGCAGCTTCTTTATTCTCCACCCCCGTACTGGGATTTAGCCAATGCTCCCCACCACTGGTATGAGAAAAGAGCTGTCTCCTCCCCACAGGTATCGGCAGCATGGCCGTGCAGCACCCCTTCCTCAAGGGCTCCTGCATGGCACAAGGCATCTGCCTTCTCCTGTGTCACCCTGGACAAGAGACCTGGCATCTAGTGACACTGGAGGAAAGACAGAGCAATGTGGAGGTATCGTTAGCATTTTTTCTTTCTAATACGAAGAAATGAATGAGCTGGTAATTCCCAGAAGTTTCCACGGAACAGAAAAATCACATTAGAACAGAGGGAGGACAGCAAGCTGGTAAGTTACAGGTACGTACCTAAAAAAAAGATATTGCACAGAATGCTACAGGTCTAAAACTCACTAAATAGCTCCAAAATGGTAGTCAGGAATATCTGTGGCAATATTTGATTAGAGCCAAGAGCACAAGGAAGTGAGGTGGGTGAGAGGGGAGGGACGTGAAGGGGATCCATGAGGAGCCCCTACCCAGAACATCACATCACCCAAGATCAAGCAGTGTGCAGTGGAAATAGTCCCTCTGACCTGGAGCAGTTCGGGGAAAATTCTGCACGCTGCTCAAGATTGTGTCCTGAAATAGCTTGGCCAAAGAATGCACATTTTTGGGAGGACAAAGATCTGAAAAATGGTTCAAGATCACAGCACGAGCATGAGGCAGACGAGTAAAAAGACACACAGTGTCACGGTGGGACAGCCCTAGACTCGAAGCCCCATGAGCTTTCACAAACATGGTCCTCATACCATATGACGGAAAAACAGAGAAAGGAGGCGGCCACATACTCGCTCTTCCTCCCTCACCCCTCAAGAGCTACCTCTGGTTCTCTCTTACAGCACCAGCAGGATTGCCCACGTATCAAGGTGTGCCCTCAACACGGGAAGCCGTGCAGCTAGCCTTGTGTTGGCTTATATTACACAGCTAGAAGCATCAAACTTCCCAGCAGCGTAGTCCTTTCCTCCCACACCCAGGAAAGCAGGACTGCCCAGCAGCTGTCCAGATGAGAGAGCAGGATGTTTGAGGAAGGGCTGCTGGCAAAGCTCTATGTGGTGGACTAGACCTTCAGAGCAGCTATCGCTGATGTTACCAGCACAGGAATGTCCCTGGGTTGCCTGTTCTTCCCCTTTTCCCCATAAAACAACTGACGGAAGAAGACAGTGGAAGACTGATCAACAGCTGAGAAATACAGGTGCTCACCTGACCTACCCACTTGCGGAATGCTGACCTACGGCCACCCTGGCCTGACTGGGCACTGTGATGAAAGGCAAGCAGGAAAGCAGCGCCAGCCATGGCTAAATAGTTGCTTCTCACCCCACAGTCAACCAGAGTCACCAGCAGGCTGTCCACTACACCCAAATACACCCACAAAAGCAGAAGGCATTGCCCTGACTCCTTTTGGTGTCATCTGAAAGGACATTTGCAGGAGAGGCCAGGAGATCTCAAGGGCTGCCAGCAGGAGCTGCCTGTGGCCCTTCCCCTGAAGGACCCCAGCATGTGGCAGAGGATGAAAAGTCTTGGTTTCTCTGCACAGATACTCCAGATTTTCTCAGGACCCTGAAAGCCAGTGTTTTCTACAGCAATCCCATCAGTGGTCTCATAGATAGGCTGGAATGTTTCCTGTTGTTCCTTGAGGTGCTCTTCCCTTTACATCCACTAAACACTTATAAAAATCAAAGAAAAAAAACCATTAAGGAAACCAAAGAGTCTTTTAGAAATCCTAAAGTGCCACACGTGGGTGTGGATTCATTTGCCCTTTTGGCAAAAGCATGGAGTCACACAGTCCCTGTCCCTCATTACAAGTCATTCTGTACCCACTGCTTTCCTCACTGCTCCATCAGCTTTTCTAAGGCTGCTCTGAAAACGAAACAAACAGGGGAGGACCTAGGCTTCATTTCTGCAGGCTTGTTTTTAACCTGGATCTTCTCACTGGTTTTGTTTATGGCGCAGCTCCACAAAAACGATGTGGCTGCCCAACTGTGGGGGCAGCAAGCTGCAGTTCACAACAGAATGAATGGCCAATGGCAAGGAGTCCTTAAAAAAGAGCATAAAAAGCTCTTGCACCCAAGTAATAAGTGATGGGATCCAGGAAAAAAAAAAATCTTTGCCTTTGCTGTACCCTGCAATTAATCACACTAAAAATTACATATGATTTTTATCTAAAAACACCCCATTTATCTTTTTTCCCAGTAATGCAGATTAATTCATGCATCGTCATCTTGTCATGTTTTTCCCAGCATCGCCAGAAGATGCAGTATCACACCTTCTCCTGGAATGTCAGGCAGAAGCTGCAGAGCCAAAAACAACAGAAAGAAAAGGCAAAATAAACACTTCTTTCACCAGGAAGCTTACAGGTGAGGCTCACAGCGTTGAAAGGCGTTATCTGCAATGCAACCAGATGACCAAAGTTATGGTCTTAGCTCTGAGCTTGGAATGTTCCCTGGGGAACCTCTCCACCAGAAAGTCAACAGAGCCCTGCCAGAACTGAAGGGGTCCATCCGCAGGAGCTAACTAAGCTCTCCCCACCAGGCGTCAGAAAGGCTGCCGCACTAACAAGGGGAGATACAGAGGAAAAGAAAGTATAAAGGTTAAGACTAGAAAAACAGGGCGTAAGAGAGAAGAGCCATAGGCAAATGCTTTAATTCCTGACAGAGCTCTATTTTTTCTAGATATATTTGCTGTCTTTGTAGAATCTTCTCAGTGGATGTCTTCTGGAGCTGAAAAAAATCTTTTCCTTGCTCTAGATCTCACAGGAGTTGAAGAATGGAATTTATTCAAAGCCTGTATCTGAGATTATCACATATCTGCTGCTTAGTTTCAAGAAGTAAACAAGTTGTTTGTGTTCTGAGTAGGAACACTGTCTTCCTATGAGGCTGCCAGAGGAATTCAGTGCATCTTTCCACAGCGACTTTGAAAATGGCCATATACGCTTTAGCCACTCTGAGAACTACAAGTAACAAGTAAAAATAGAAACATCCGAAGTGAAGATACTGACATTGGCTTTAAAATTCGGACCAAACCTGCCATGCAAAATGACTGATGATCTTTAAAGCCCAACACAATACAAGCAATGCTTTTCTCCCTCTTGTTTTTCCTCAGGCCAATTTCCATTCCTCTCCTTGTCCGTGTCTGGAACTATCTTTTGTCCACTTTATCTCTTGAGAGTGGCCAAACCCCAAGGAATCAAAGAAACTCCTCATCAGTTTACTTGTCGGGTTTCATCCCCTAGCACCGAGCTGATACGTGCACTAAGACATCCAAGAGGATGCTGGACATTTTTATCATGACTGATGCAGCTCAGCTCAAACCAGCCACTTACTCCAAGGTTCCTCTCTCCTGTTTCCCCTTCATGCCCAAATTACTGAGTGGGATCGGGAGTCCCCTCACCACCTTTGTCCCTTCTGGTTTTGAACAACTGATTTAATTCTGCATTTTCTTATAACAGATAAACACATAAAATGCTGCTTACATCGCTCCCAAGTGACGTATCACACTGCACAGTCCAGTCAGCGAGACACTGTGTCAGGCGAAGTGGGACAAGGAATTCTTCCTGATTTCAAAAGAAACATTTTATTTCCACCCCCACCCTGCCACGGTTTCCTCATCTCAGCTTCACCCATTGCTCTTCCAAAACTCTCTATACCTATGTAATTAGCTACATTACTTCACAGTCCTGCTAAGTTACTTCCCAGTTTTACGAGATCTGGCAAGGTTTTATTTTCTCGTAACAGAGACAAGGAACATAGATAATAAATTAAAATTTTGACCTTTAGCTTGTGCTAGGTGATTCTTAAATATGGAGTAATGTAGTAAAATGTTTAATTCCATGGAACTCAGATAATGAAATATATAAAACTGGTGAAAATTGCGTTTGTCCTGCAGTAATCACCTACAATCACAACAAGACACGTGGGCAGCCTCAGTTCTTACACCTAGACATACAATTATGTCACTAATTTATCATCATACTGACAATAAAAAAGCCAAGTAATGCTCCACACAATGCAATTATGCTCTGTTTGTACAGTAATTCTTTTGTCAGTATTTCAGAGACCAGTACCTTCCTGACAGCACTTCTGATCTCACTGACGGCTGCTGTTTGTGGGTCAAACACCAATCTGACACACTTTAATCAAGAGATCCTTCACTCCCAATCTCCCCAGCTCATACTGAAATACACCACTCTGTTCTGAGGAGCAGTTCCTGAACTGGCTCACAATGGCATCCCAACAAGTTTAGTATCCTTCATCTCTCCATTTTTCTGTACAATATCTAAATCGAATAAACCGAACATATCCTCTTAGCCACAAGGAACACCACAGACAATAGTACCTTCAACCAAACACTTTTGAGATTTCCCTGACTATTGTGCAAGCTTCTGCCCCCTCAATACATGTGAAATACAGCCTTTTGTAACCAATTTTTGTTTCGTTACAGAGCAGACCAAGACAGAGATGCATGACACGCTCCAATTTTTGTTATTTTACAATGAAATAAAATTTAGCATTGTTTGTTTTTAAAGTGCAAACACACCCACACCACTAGATAAATCCTTTTTACACCACTGAAAGGTGTAATTTTCATTAGGGCAAGTAAGCCTCAACTGGTCTGTAGTATTTGCCGAACAATGTCAGAAGGCTGTCTCAGAAGGTGAATCCAGTTTCTCTCACAACTGTCTTCTCTGTTCAGTGCATAATAAATGGCACTGATCAAACAGGTGAGTCAAACCTCTGACTTGGTATCGTGATGCCGTACACAGTTTGGTGTTACACCTGTGGTTTTAAACACCTTTTTAACATTCCTTCAACAACCTGGCTGAGTATCCACACCAATCTCTGTTAGGTGCTGTGTCTCAAAATGCAGGAACATTTCCTTGCTGTGGCAAAGAGGGAAGTTTTCCCGTTGTTAGCCACAGTGCAGATTTGGAATATGCACCAAAATACACCCAGCAGGGGTGTTGGCAGCTTTGGGTTTGTTTTTCTTCTGTGTTTCCTGAGTAAAATGTTACAATTATCCAACTGGAAAGAAGGAGTTATGGTCTCCCTGAATACAGGTATGTCTCTCCTACCAGTGTTGCTGGACTAGAATAAAAAAATTAAATTATTTGGTTTTCTTTACAGCTCTGTAATAAAACAATTCACAGAAGGCAAAGATGAAATTTCTCTGCAGAAAATTCCTCCTCCTCTCCTTCCCCTCACAAGATCTTCATCCTAATCCTTCACCCTATTTGTGAACTACTAAAAAATCCTGAACGCTGTTCTTCAAAGCCCAATAGCAGTAGGGCAGCTTTCACCTCTGCTCTGTACCACACCTCGAGCTTTAATATAAAGAGCAGCAATGTAATATCAGAGACTCTTCTCTCACATTTACATAATTCAACCTTCTCACTAGAGGTGGGTATTGCCTTCTTTCTTGGAAATCAGGGAGTATAACCCTTCAGGGAACCACACAGAATAATATTATGCAGTATTATACAGCCCTCTACTTTTTGCAAGCACTGTTTCTGGCAATACACAAGCTAGAACACCACAAGCAATTTCTTGTGTAAGATTCGATTTGTTGTACCCATCTTTAAATACACATTCCCCCCACACCCCAAAATAAACACCTCAAAGAAAAAAAAGTTTGGTGTTCTCATAGCAGTAAAAATCACAATAGCTTTATGTCAAAAATTGTTACACGAGAGAATAATCACACCTCTTGTTGGCCACTAGCCATCTCTAGTATTGCACAGAAAGGAAGGTGGGAGCTGTTTATCAAGACACCAAAAAAACCCCATAGGTTTAATAAAAGTGCTGATGTTTTCTGAAAAAAAAAAAAAATCACCAAAGCAAATGAAGCACAGTTCAGCTTCAAAAGGGATCAAATGGGCGCCTTCTGCTTCTTACTAACACAGATGTGCACATGTATTTGATCTCATACACAAACCAACCCACTTACAGGTACCCACACAAACTAAGGGGGAAAATGTAGGACCCTGTAAATAACAGTGCTAAAATTTTACTCATGCATACGCATGGCTACACCAGTACTGTACTTGTCTCTTCACTACAGGGTTACATAGCAGGCTGTCTCCAGCAAATGCTGCATATTCACTACGCCACAGAATAAAACCAGAACATAATCAACTTCACAAAAAAAGGTCTCCTTCAAAAACACCAAAAAGAGATGAGCACAGAATAGTATTGAAACCCTGATTTTGCAACTGAGCTGGGGAGTTTGAAAAAATTGCTAAGCGCATTCACCGATTTCCTTAAATGGTTAATACTTGATAACCATCTCCAGAACCTGTTTCGGTAGGTGATAATTACGCTGTCCTGTTTTTATGGCTGCTTTCTTCTTGAACTATTGAGCAATTCAAAGGAAAGCAGAATACCAAAAACCTATGGTGAGTACCCAAGTGTCTCAAGCTTCTTTGAAAATCTTTGTGCAAGTGTCGTTTATACTCAGGTGGCTATTTCTCGTCTGCTAGACCCACAGAACATTTTATCTTGGTTGCTCCAGTGAGTTGTTTTTTGGTTTGGTTTTTTTTTTATGCTCAGCTAGTTGGGAGAGCAGTGAAGCCCATTTAGAAAGCTGCACGAGGGTGCAGGTTACACACCCGACCAGGAACAGCAAAGTGGTGACTGATTTTACAGCTCTACTCTCCTCCCATCAGACCTGTTACGTGTAGAAGTCCCACCTCACACCATTATCTACTGCACCTAATACAGGTTCCTCTGTTACTGCAGGAGGCTGGAAAAGAACTACAGTGTCAGATCATGTTTGACCTTACAAGAAAATAGCCTGGATCACAAC
>NW_010429516.1:12456-30627 GCF_000710305.1 Buceros rhinoceros silvestris
GTAATAGGATTAATAATGCAGCACCTTCCTCTTGCAGCTGAATTGCAGCACATTTACATCTGCAGAGACTATTCAGAAATCAATCAAATCATCTAATATCACTGTGAAAAATCTTCAGTTTTGTGTTCTGAGGAATGGGTATGACTTAACACGTACAGAAAAACACCACACTTGACCAGGAACAGTCACATAAACTTTGAAAAATTTAAACTGCCTTACAAAAGAAATTTGGTGTAGCATTCCGCCTTCGATTGATTCAACACTCCCACAAGAAACAGATCTACATTCACAAAGTATAATTGTTCCTGATTTCAAATATGTATCATACATTACGGTATACCCAGAGAAGAACCTGTGTTTCCTAATAAGATCCACATTTATACATGCTCACACATGCTGGGTACTTCAAAATAAACAGCATTCATTTAAACAAAAATATACATCCAACAACAGAATTTCTCTATTAAATCCATGTTTATTGCTTAAGTTTTATCACAGTGGAGATTAAATTATGCTTAATCATCCGGTCAGTGCTTCTGTACCTTCTTCAATGCCAAAAAAACCATTTAAACCAAGTCATTCATACACTCGAAGTCTTATCACCATCCCACCATTCATCGCCTCTGTGTGCTCCTGTAGTTGCCGCTAACTGCAAGATTGTAAAAAGGAATAGCTAATAGGCTTATTTCTAATACCATTTTCTTCAAGTATTCCGAAAGCAGTACAAGTCGCTGTACTGTACATTAGAAACATATCTGTACGGTTATTTATTGCTATAGGATAGAGGCTCCTGATGGAATGATAGGGAAATATTGCATCACTGTGTATGAAGATGATCTCAGCATCCCGTAAGCATCACAACTCCTCCCATGTTAGTGAACAACACCAGGTAAATGGGCTTCTTTCCTTTCTCTTTCAGGCATGGGATTTCAAACTACAAATAAATAAAGCGTACACTCACAACGCGTGTAGTGCAAATTCCAAGTAAACAGAATGACATGGAAATAAACTCATAGTTGCCAACTTTGGTTCCGCAGGGCAGTTATGATTTCACGCCCGGCGCCCTGCCTCCCTGCCCTCACACCGCCAGCATCCCACGTCGGCGACAATGATTGAAAGAGATTGTTGCAGGGAGGGGCCCTAGCAGGAGAAGGGGGAGATGACCACCTCTGCCAACCTTGCGCTCAGGTGGCCAGGCTTCACCCCATGCGTCCCATTGGACCTCAGGAGAAAGGCTGGTCACCGGCCCAGCGAGCAGCCTCCCATCCCACATTGGAGAATTCTCATTGGCAACTATGTCAAACATGGATTGCGTGGCCCAGACTACTAGAAGGTAATATTTTTTTTTTCCAGATACAACCACTGAAAGAGAACATCTACAACATCGTGGTTTAGAAAGAACCTAATAATAAAGAGAATTAATAGGAAAGACATTCAGCTTTGGGCTGAGTGGGTTCTCTGTTGTTGGTTTTTTTAAACAAACCCCAAATAGTGGTTTGATTCTGTACAGCTCTGGGCCATTACAAAACCTTCTGCACTGAGCACAGGGCTAGTTTTGCTTTTTTGTTGTCGTTGCCATTTGTTTCATTTATTTTTCTTAATTATGCAAATCTACTTTCCACGCAGCTGTAGAACTCCCTAACATATTGATGGCATAAATTATATATGCAGAGAAAGGCAACAAATAAAGTTTTGTATAAATTAGAAGTTAGGACATATTGCAGACTTGCTCAAGACCCTTTTTTCCACAGTACTGCCAGCGAGCAGAAGAGTCATGCAGCTTATCAGTAAAACAAGTACATATTTTTGCCATTTTTCTTCAGTGCTCATTTTAAGGGTTGTTTTTTTTAAAGTCTGTGTTCTCAGTCCACAACTTGCTATTTCTTGCAGAAAGACTGGGAAAAAAATTTTTCAAGAGCATTCTCACACAACATGTTGAACCTTCAACAAGGGAAACAGATTTAGCACTAAAGCTCTCTTAGCTAAAAGATGGATATATTAAAACGATAAAAAAATAAAAGGAAAAAACCCTCTGCAAATAAAAAGAAACCTCTCCTCATATGGGACACACACATTTAGCTTTTAAAAACTGAAGACTCATAAATACCACCATTGTATAACTTTAAAGAATTAAGGCTTCTAAAAACTTCAGTGCCAAAATAATCTCTCTGCATCAGTATTAAGGATAAAATATTTTCCATTTTAGGTTGTGCTTGCCTTTTTTTTTTTTAAAGACTTTTCTTAGTTCCGTAGAATTTTGTCACATAATATTATATACTGAAGGGGAGCGTTAGAACTGCTTATGGAGGTTTTAAGTACTTGTTAGACTAAGTTACAGCGATAAAATTTGATTACTGATCTGATTCATAACTACTTTACATGGGGCGGTTGGCTCATTTCACCTTTTTTTCATGCTTAATGTGGCCATTTCTTCTATACTTGCCGTTTGGTATCCCATTCTGGTAATGTCCATTAACAGCGCTATGTTTGTCAATCGACCAAAGAAGTTTGCTTTGTTTGCGGATAAATTTTGTTATCCTGGCCAAAATACAATAAAGTAAGGCAGCACCTACTAGTACAACAAAGGCAACATCCAGTAAGAAATACTGATATAAAGAGATGCTGTAAACAGCGGCACGTAGATGTTGGGCTCCGTTGTGACGGAGGATGTAATTAATCCAGTATACAGTCCGGTTAACAGGATGACCGGGTTGGTCTTTGTGAATCTCAGACAGCCTCTGGGCCCGCTGCCGGTAGCTGCGGGGAAGAAGAAAGAAGAGGGAAGAAAGGAAAAACCATCATCAGTGCTCTCAGCAATACAAGGCCGCAAATACAGAGACCTTTAAGCCTCTTCAGATCAAACAGCGTATCACCGTAGGGCTCCCACAAGCACCAGCATACAGAGGGGCTAGACATCGCAGCTAATCTACCTTTAAATCAGTCCTTGCAGCTTACTGATGAAGAATGACTAGAAAAGCAGACCTGTGTGTGACTAAAGGCGGAAATCCACCCTCCAGAAAAGCGATGAAGAGCCAAGCTGACCTGAGCTGCTGCCAGAGGATATCTGATCTAATCCACAATGACTCCTACAGAGGGAGACGCATTTGCCCTTCGCACCGTAAAATGGCGACATACCCTAACACTCCACTTATGTTGTTGTGCAACTGAATTACTAGAGAAACAAAGAACCTCGTTTTAGATGGTGCAATATTCTGCTTGGGTCTAGAGATCAGCCTGAAACTTAATTTTTCTCATCAGGCCATCCCCAGCAGCTGATTGTGTCAAATTCCTTCTCTCTGCCTCAGCCACAGGGTCGACAGGTTATTTATGCAGGTCGTGCCTTTATACTATGGATAATCGCACAAGGGAAAGGTGATGCAACTGATGTTATCGAGAGCTCTTTAGCAACATTCGCCTTTGCTGCAGTTCTGCTGCTCGCTCCTTTCAGCTTTCTCCTTTCCCAAGACAAGTGCCACTTAACGGCTTGGCTCCTATGAAAGCGAGGAGCAGTGCTGACGCTGTACTCACACTACAGTTAGCCCGATACAAGAAAGCACCGGCTAACGTGTCACTATTTTTAATCTGGAGATTGTCTAAACACCACAGATGTTTAAAACAGAACAGTTCGGAACACGCTTGTGTTCTCCTTGCACTTTAATATCCCTGAGCAAATTCATTTGCTGGAATTAAAAAGAGCTATGAAACCCAGTCATTGAGCTTTTACTGATTCCTCCTGATTAATAAAAAAAATTTTACAAAATTCAGACTGGATTCCTCATATGCATCATAATTTGTTAGAATGTTGTCACTGAAACAAAACACAAATGACCTTCCTGACCTGAAAAAAGGTATTTCTGGCCAGAATGGGAAAATAAGATTTATTTTATTTTAAATCAAATCATGGCACTTTAGAAGAGAGTCACTCTTTTTGAGTACCTCCACATTTTTAAGCACAATCCAAACACTCATAGAGGTGTATTTTGCTCCAGGCCTCTTAGGCAGCACACCAGACAGATTGTTAAATATGAAGTAATCGAGACACACAAAAGGAGATGCTTGCTGGTCTGCAACTAAGAATAAGTCAGGTCAGGTTTGTTTCTATAACCCTTCTGCTCTTCACATGGCAACTGTCACAAAAAGCAAAGGAGACAACTGAGTTTTGTACGCTGAGCAAAAAGCTTGGCACCTACACAGAAACCTAATCAATTGAATCATCTTGTGAAATGGGACAACTGCCCAAAGACTTGCCCCAACGGTGCACACAAATGAAGTCACAACATGTGACCCTTGCAAGAGGGTTCTGTATATGCATATTTAACCCATAACCATATTTAACCGTAACTTAAAGTAAAACCAAGAAGCAACCACTCATTCCATACCTGGGATCATTAATAACTTTTACTAGGGCTTCATACAGTTCGTTCTCAGTGACCGTCTTCCAGTTCAACAGTATTCCCATGCCTTTGGCCTGCACACGAGTCATGGTATCGTAATGGTCTCCAAAAAGGGGAATGCCCACCACTGGGACCCCGTGGTACATGGTTTCAAAGATGCTGTTCAAACCTCCATGACTAAGAAAAGCTTTAATGTTAGAGTGACCTGAAAACAGAAGAGGCATGGAGATTACAAGTACAGTTACATCTCCCTAATGTAAAGTTACTGAAGCAACAGGGTGCAACGCATTTGTCACCACATTTCTGTGGCTGTGATACAGGAAGGCAAACCCAATGCAGCTTGTTCTGAGGTTCTCTTCCTTAAACCCACTCCACTGAAATTCCACGTGCATTAGATGATTTCCTTATAACGCTAAGAGAGAGAGAATGGCCAATACAGGGAAAATCATCACGTATGAGTTGTGTAGAATTATTAATGGAGGAACTAATTTACATTGTTTACTCCTGAGTAGCTGCAGGTGATGACTACAACCAGTTCAGCGGTACAAATGAGCCAGAGAGTAAGTGGTTTTCCTCATTATTCATATGAAATACAAGCTGGTTAATGACAGGACAAATGATGTTTCATTCTCTCTAAAGCTCCAAACACCTTACTTCAGGCTAGCAAGAGCTGACAATAATGATAACAACCTCACGTAATGGAACAATGAGAGTGCCTCAGAGCAATTCAGTAACCAAACCAAATATACCTGCTTTAAAAGACATTTGCCTCATCACTACATGATGATAAATACTCCAGCTGATGTGCCACACACCCACCTAACAAATTTGTTAGCGCACATGGTAGCACTTGAGCTGTTTTGCGATACACAAACATCCATAAACTCTAACATAGTCTTTACCAAAAGATGGAAGCAAGTGAAGTTTCATATCCACATCTGAGAACCCGGAGCACCTTACATTAGTTAAACAAAAGTTTTTAGCAGCTTGCAACACATGCCCATGTTCTGTTACAGCTTCTTCCAATAAATAAATGTGTATATATACAGTAGTATGTACAGACCCCTAAGACTTGCTTTGATGCAGTGTGGACCGATTTTGTATGCTCAGTTTTAGGACTCTTCATGAAGAGGCCAGTGAACACTACAGCATGCTCCTTCCTAACAGAGAAATTAACCGTTAGAGTCATCAGTTCCCTAAAATAGCAGATTCAAGAAAATTCCTACTTCATCTTTAATAATTACTTTTTCTCAAACTGTGTAGCTTCCATCGTATACCATTCACTTGTCAAAAATTGTTCCCATTTATTAAGCCAAATAATCTTCAGAATAACTATGTCCTTTAACCCTATTAACTTCAGGAAAAAATAGAATTAGTACCAGGGAAAGACAACTAACATCAGAAAGGTGTTTGATTCCATCACCTTGAAATTCTGACAAATTCTATACTCTTGTTTTATGACTTCCATTACAGAAATTATCTGAGTTTTATAATAACTGCTAATTCAGTGCACTATTGCTGGGCGAACAGCCCAAACTCGAATGAGAATACGTGATATATGATCAAAGTAGATACTCACCAAGGAGGTCGTTCTGCGGTAACCATTCTATAAGCTTTGTGTTGTTGCCTAAATTCCTTGGTTTGTTTCCTGAAAACCTAGAACAATAAAGTCAAATGGAAGCCGCGTTACCAAGACCTTCAAAACTGATAAACCAGAGCATCAAACCAAATGATCCATGAGCCTCAAGCAGATATCCAGGCCCATGGGGATAGTGTTACTCATTATTACAAGAAAATAGGGTCAACCGAAATGCTGTAAAAAGCTAATAACTTCCAACTTCATGTTCTCATCGTTCAGTTTGCTTGCAGTGTGGCTTGAAATGCAGTGGGTTTTATTACATAATGGCAATGTAGTTGCTTCTCAGAGCACATATAACTCTTACCACTGCGGCTGGCAGGGGGTTTTATAAACTCCTTGTGGTTCCAAGTCCACGGCTTTACTGAAAATTCTGCCTGATACTAGATAAGTAATTCCACTAAGAACATCCAGGGAGTACACAGATAATAATCCCTACCATCAACACAATGTGTCCTCTTTCAGTTGGCCAGTTTCCTGTAGCTTTTGATAATTGACATTGGTATTATTTTAAAAGGAAGAGAAAGGCTGACAGCCTTACGAGTTTACGAGGCAAGAAGCTACTGATGAAATGTTGGGGATCAGACTGTGAGACAAGTGTAGTTTTCTTACTTGCTCAACCTCCTGAACTCAATGGCAATGTCTTGCTCAACTGAGGTTGCTGGAAAAGTTTAGCCCCTACAAAAAAAGCCTCAAAGTACAAATCGATTTACATATTAATATTATACACAGTTAATACAGAAAGTTAAATATATTCTAAACAGAAAAGAAAGAGGGGCCAGTGACTCCTAGAGGATAGAGCTGTTTTGTGAGAGCTCCATCAAACAACTTAAAAACATTCTGGTTACTAGAGAGCATTAGACCTGTAACTTCAGAATCACCTACACGTTCCCAATTAAGCAAGGAGTACATCTTTACAACTGGCTTGTACACTCACTATGTTGAGAAAAGCCCACGTTGCTTACACGAAGTTATATAAAAGCAAGTAAACTATGTAACATAGCTTATGAAGTTTGGGCTTCCATAGTCAAAAGCGTGTAACAAACTATGGAGATTTCCTTGATTTGGCATCGCAACATCAGACTGCTAAGCAGTACTACCCTTCTCATTTTCAGAAACATCTAGTATAAAAACTACCTGCATCCAACACAGACCATAGGCCAATGATTTGAAGAATAAAAGAAAGTTGGACTCAATTTCATATTTAGGAATTTAATTATGAATCTGAAATTCCCACTGGGCTGACCAAAACCCATTTGCTCAGCTCTCCCAAGGACCACCTCTTACACCTAGTTCCAGGGACATCTTCCCATTCCACAAATCACAATAGAAAGACACAGCGAGTGTCCAAAAATAAGTGTCCCTTGTCCAAAAAGCCATGCAGCAGCTAACAGATTGCACATAACAGAACCAAAACACATAACAAAAAAGCATTGGTAAGGAAATACGAGTAAGGAAAATTAGAAGTTTTAATAGAAGACTTCAACTGAAATTGTTGCTTTTGGATTAGAAAAAGCTATCCCCAAGAAAAAAAAACATTAAAATGAATTTATTTACTATAGAAAGTGGATACTTTCTACAGAAAAACATACAGGGAAAACATGATAAAAAGATAAAACAGAAGAAAATCAGCAAAATCAGCTGGGAACTGATAATTAATTACAAGCCAAACAGTGTTGCAGGCTTCACAAGAAATGAACACAGAGCAGGCTCTACCCCAAACAAGAACTGATGAGTTCTTTACTACAATTAGTGCCATAGCTTGAAGAAATTTCCAATTTCATGTTGGTTAGTGGGGTTGACTATTTCAATTACATACAGCAGCAAAAACAGTCCCTAAGAGATCCTGGGGAACAGGCTGCTAAATGGACTGCTAATAATGCTGCTGAAGTGCAGCTAGGACGGCACTCATAAGTTGTGAGACGCCAATTATTTAGAAACCAGTGGTTCACCTAAGCTCCTCTGAATTATATTCCAGAGTGACACTCCACAGGAAGCAGAGCTGACTAAACAGTTCTTGGATTTTTACAGTACACTGAGAGTGCCACTCGAGATGGTTTTAGAGCTGAGAAAGCTTATTACTGATTTGCGGATCTTTCTCCCTCCAATGTCTCACAGAAAAAGACGAGCAATTACGGAAATCTACATTTACAGATAAAAGAGGAGAAGGGGCCTGAAAAAGCAAGGAAAATGAAGAGAAAAAGAAAGAAGACTGAGGATTAAATCAGCAAGATGTCATTCTTGCTTCCTAGGGTGGCTTCTTTATCACAAATTACAATAGTATATCACAAATGTTGTAACTTCAAACTCTCTTTTCACTGCCCCCAATCCTTCCAGAGCATAAACTCGGCACTGGAGTATAACCTATGCCTTATTCTGCCACAAAATCATTGCTCCTCCATATTATCAGGTGACTGCAGCATTTCCACAAAGAACATATTTCAGAAGAGTCAGGTTGCCTGTGCCACCCAGACCGTCTCACTTTCAGCTTCTGCAACTCTAGATCAAGATGGCGCAACAGGTAAGAAGCATGACGCAAATTACCCCGAGTACTTCTATCATCGCACTTACCTCCAAATAACACGCTGTGGCAGTCTTGCCAGAGCATGTGCTAACTTATTTGCTATATCTTCTGACAGGTATTTCACTCCAGCTCCAAATGAGACGAGGACAAAGCCATTTTCGTTAGCACCATTCACCCATGTTTGGAGATCCTGTGAAAGGGAAAATTTACACTGAGCACTGTGGCAGCACGGGTAAACCACAGAAAGAGGTTAACTAAACATCGCTTAGGAAGGACGGTTGTTGCTCCCTATGTTACTTCACAAGCTGTTTCAAAAGTCATAAACGTTTTAGAAATCTCTGAGTACACTGAGTCAGAATTCACAACACAGGCTATGAACAGCAGAATTCTTCCAGGCTTGTTTTAGCTTCCATATTAGCAACTAGCTTCACAAGACAATTTATCATTTCTTAACAGACCAGCTGACACACATTCACAAGGTAATGTTAACATCACATTTTAACTCAACAAAATAGAAATAGATCTTTCTCACAGTATCAGCCTGGAAGCACAGCACAGGAAATACATGAATGATGGCTGGGACTTAACTGTGTTGTTTCTAACCTTAAAGAAAGTGACAGTACTTGGAAAGGGTTGGTTTTCTTTCATTTGCATAAAAAAATAAACACAACTTGAAAGAAACCACAGCTTCAAAAAACATCCTCAGTTGCCTCTGTGCCAATATTTCAAGGAGCAAGGAACAACATTGCATCTGTATGCTAAGTACGGGGTAGATGTCCCTCGCTCTTGAAGCTATATACTTTATTTTACTCACTCTGCCTCTTCTACAGCATGTTACCACTGTTATATCAAACACACACAAGCGTAAAAAAGGTCAAAGCCCTTTACATGCTTAAGCTCATCGTCCTTCTCTAACTACCCTGAAATTGGGTCTTGGCAATGCAATTTTTGCTGACCCTCCTGATTCAAGGGCTGCCTCAACTTATGCAAGGAAGGCAAAGTCAGGCCCCCTTGCCTTCTGCTGCACAGGGCTTTGGGTCTCTCACCAAGAGATGCTCAGCCCACACATGGTCACCCTCTGCACAACCATGGCCAATCAAGGGGTTCATTGAACTCATCCAAATGCCAGGGCTGTCTTGGGGGAACAGGGTTTGTGTCACTGATGACAAGGGAAGCCAGTGGACACTACTACCAACCACCCCAGGATGGTGAGGCTCTTCAGGGTTGGAGAAAAAACCATCCAGGCATCCGAGAGCACAAAGCTGCCAGCTAAACATGTCTTGGACACAAGAACAATGTCATTTGGCTTCAGGAAGCAGGGAGCAGGGATGATGGAAAAAAGGGTGAAAGCCTCAGTGTACCATTTGCTTTTGGAAACACAGATTTAAATTCTACATTTTTCAATACAACTATTGGCAGCAGGAACTAAAAAGTCATACCACTGACATAAGCTGAAAAATATCTTATATTTCCCAGGATATGGTTTAATTCTGGTCCCATCACATTGAAGCCTAAGCCTGCTCAATGCCAGTACAGCAATAGGAAGTGAGTGAAAAGAAAATTAAGAGCCCTGTTCACAATGCGCCTCTTGTGCTGGTAATAAATGGCAGGCCAGACAATAACGGAGTAACACTGCGCTGTGCTGTCTGAGCACAAAACCACAGAAGCTACCACAGAAACCAGCCGGTGTAACAAAGACCTCTGGATTACACTGGGGTTGTACCAGAGTCTCTGCTATGCAGTGAAAAAGGGATGTCCTTTTTCTCCAGAATCCACATTTTTTCATTTTTCTCCATCCTTTTTCAGTGCACTTTTCCTTTTTTTTTTTTCCTCCTATGTCTGTGGAGGGAGGAGGAAGGCGGCACAGGAGGGGAAGAGTCCGTGACCTGCCTCGAAGCCGAATCATTTATTACAGGCTGAACTTCTGACATTAAAGTTTCCAAGTGGCTTTGTGATTTATTAAAAGTTTGTCCTTGAACATTACTTAAAGACCTGAGGCATGATGCAAATGCATATGCACAATTTTGCAAATGCACAAATCCAGGCAGGGTGGAAAATGGATTGAGAGCAGCTCTGCAGAGAAGGACTTGTAGGTGTTGGTTGATGAGAAGCTCAACACGACCCAGCCATGTGCACTCGCAGCCCAGAAAGCCAACTGTATCCTGGGCTGCAGAAAACTGTGGCCAGCAGGTTGAGGGAGGTGATTGTGCCCCTCTATTCCACTCTGGTAAGACCTCATCTGCAGTGCTGTGTCCAGCTCTGTGGTCCTGAGCACAAAATAGATAGGAGCCTGTTGGAGCAAGTCCAGAGGAGGCCACAGAAATGATCAGGTGTCTGGATCACCTCTGCTGTAAGAGCAGACTGAGAGACTTGGGGTTGTTCAGTCTGGAAAAGAGAAGGTTCCAAGGAGATCTTATTGTGGCCTTCCAGTACTTAAAGGGGGACTACGGGAAAGATGAGGAAGGACTTTTCAAAAAGGGCATGTAGTGATAGGACGGGGGGGTAATGGCTTTAAACTGAAAAAGCGTAAGTTTAGATGAGATGTAAGGAATAAATTCTTCACCAGCAGGATGGTGAAACACTGGAACAGGTTGCCCAGAGAGGTGGTGGTGAACACTTCCAAGGAGTGGAAGTCAGGTTGGATGGGGCTTTGAGCAGCCTGGCTTAGTGGAAGGTGTCCCTGCCCATGGCAGGGGGGGGGGGCGAGAAGATCTTTTACGAAACACTGGAACAGGTTGCCCAGAGAGGTGGTGGTGAACACTTCCAAGGAGTGGAAGTCAGGTTGGATGGGGCTTTGAGCAGCCTGGCTTAGTGGAAGGTGTCCCTGCCCATGGCAGCGGGTTGGAACTAGATGATCTTTAAGGTCCGTTCCAACCCAAACTATTCTATGGCTGAGGTGACTTTTACTCCATGGAAGAAGCACAGTATGCACAGGCTGCGCCTGGTCTTCACAGACCCGACACCCCCTGGATGGGCAACTGCTCCTATGAGCTTAATCAGAAATGACGTGAGACTTTGCTACTCTGATGTATTCAAGTGATTAGAATTACACATCATGATGTAAACAGAGGAGGTACACAACATTTCCTTGTAATGGAATGTCTACAATAGCAATCAGAAATCCCCATGTATAGCAACAAATAGCTATTAAGTACTTAAACTTTCATGTAGGGTAAAAAAAAGGAAGGAACTTTACTATGGAATTAGTCACCCTACAAACAGGCTTTTGCATTTTATTCTTGTGCAACAGGAAAGCAACCTGCTTTGAGTTATCCTGGCTGATTTCGTAGCCTTTGTAACCCTTCCTTTTGAAGGAACATCACACGCACAAAGGGGAACTTAAGGTCCTGACAGGCAAAACAAGATCCTGCCATCAGGCTCAAAAAATGGCATTTGTTTGCTGTATTAAATAGCATTATATTAAAAAATAGAAGTCAACAGGATTATTTTGTGTAAGCTGAAGCTTATTATCTGAGTGCTCCCTCTTCTGACCCACTTCTTAAGTGTCACAACACACACTTACAAGCTCTTAAACTGTGATCCAAGCAATAGGAATTTGCATGGCAAGACTTTTCTTCACAAGGTCACACAAGGAAGAGCCAAGTGAAATGAAGTCTGCCATGCTCCAAGTTGGTCAGGTGCAAATCAACTCTGATCCAACAGGTACAAAACAATTAACGCAAGTGCAACAGGCAGGTACTTAGCTCAGCCAGGACAACAGCCTGCACCGCTACAGGGACTTCTAGACCAGAGATGGATGATGCCTGGCCAGCCCTAATCAGAAGCAAAAGGATCTTGAAGTTGTCCTCGAGGTTTCTTTTAGGATGCCAAATTAGAAAGAACATGATTTTGATTCCTCACACAAAGTCAAAGTGTCCTGTGCCAACATCGAGAAGATCAGGAAGAGTTTCAACTTGTCGTACTTTGACATCAACTGAAAAGTTCTTCCCCACCCCAAACTCAAAATTGTCCTTACTTAAGCTTTACGTTGTGTGGGAGTTGCTTGCCTACCTTCTGATCTGCAGCCCCTTTCCAGTCTCCTCACTCAGGGGGGTGCTGGAGATCAGTACCACAGAAAATGAACTACAGCCTTGTCAAGACAAGGATTCTCCTTGCATACATCTACGTGATTCCCAACATAACACAACCTTAATTAAATGGGATCACTAAGCGCTGCTAAAAATGCAAGAGTCGGGTAAAAATCGAGAAACTAAGAACAAGGGACTTCCACTGCCTCCTTGTAGAGCTCCTTAAGTTCATAACCTGAGGGAGTCCATTATTCTCAGGTACCTCATAATCATTTCTCCTGACAACTTTTTAGTACAGACTTTCTGAACTGAAGCTCTAGTGACACTGAATCCAAGTGAGTGACGTCCATAGGCCTTTGGTTGCAAGATAGATCTGAACATCCTGGTACAATTCACTGGGCCACAGCACAATAGCTCAGTATTTTCTCTGTTCTTCATGTGGCATAGAAGGGATACTCACAGCAGATAAAAAGCAGACCATGATCTTAGCACATGAAAGAGACTTCATACTTTATCAGCATTATTACTATGGGTAAGTCCTTCACTTAATTCAGCATATACATTCCTGATGTTGACTTTAGGAAGCACACCACAGCAACTGTGATGCAGGACAAACAGCATAAAATATGAGCTGAGAGTGATTCACGCAAAACCTGAATCGTGGAAGAGAACACACAAACACCACAGGGCAATTCTGTTTGCCTGCAATTTCAGCATATCTAGCCACGATAGCCTTTACTCACCTTCCTACCTTTCCGTTCATTAAAGCTGTATTAGCTCTAACACCCCAAGTACCAGTGAAACCACCGCTCCAACACAGTATGCTGAAGTTTCCCAGACACGTGGGCTTATACCCCATGAGTTAACCCCTTTCTTTTTCTTAAATCCACTTTCACTTTCAACCTCCAGCATATTCTGTCTTCCCAATCTAATTACGCACTGGATGAAAACGCACTGAGTCAGGATGAGTCATTAAAGCTGCCTTCACGAAAAGCAGCATTCCCTGTTTGGGCAGTGTTTTACAACTCCTTGCTTGCAGCAGTAAAGCAACCTCCTTTCGCCCAGTTTAAATGATGTTCAGATTTGTTGCAAATTCAGTGCAAATTTTTTTTTCTTTAAATACAAGGAATGGATACTTAATATTTGAAATTACAACTTTTGAGGTTGTAATTTCTACAGTAAAGGTCTGGGGAGGGGGGTTATTACATGACAAGCTGTATTATTGAGCCTTCCTCAAACTCTTCTTCAAACTTCAGCTGAACACGAAACCAAGAAGGGAACACCTTTGACTTGTGCAGTTAATTCAAACTTTACATACACATCATAAAGACAGCACTTATTTAAATAGCGATCTCTTCCAGTCATTGCAACAGAGCACCTGACCCTTTTTCTTCTCCCCAAATGTAAATATTTTCAGGTTTTGTGCAGAAAACAACACTCTCACCTCAATTTCTTACGTCCTGGCAGAGCCAGCAGACAACACTGCCACACTGAGGCTACCCTGCAAGCTTGACTGACCAGCAGCTTAGAGACCTGGCTTTCCCCTTCCAAGTAAGGGATCAAACCTCAAACAATCATAACCTCCAAACCGTGATGAACTTGAAAGCAAAATTTTCAATAGAATTTCTTCAAAAAAAAACCCCACCCACAAACAGCACACAACGCTTAAATCAGGCACTCACACCTTATCTCCTCATCAGGCACAGGAGGACCTTGGACGAGGTTAGCCCACGTGAAAAGACAGAAAACTTGTCGAGTCTACTATAGCACGCGTGCAGTTTCTGAACTGAACTGTGAACTACGTTTTCTAACTGAACTTTGGTTTTCATCCAAGTATAGCTTTGTATACATCCCCAACCAAATGTCATCTAATACATACATTAATTCCCATTTTCACTTGAACTAAGTAATCTGAAGAAAAAAAAAATCAAAGCATGCTGAGGTATGACATGCTTAAGGAAGGCCCAATTCACAGCACTGTGCCGAACCCTGTCAGGCCTCTGCTTGTTTTCACAGTAACTTCTGTACAGACGCACATTCTGTAGGCAAAATAGTGCAAGAGACTGAAATGCTCAACTTTCTTTTGAAGCTCCCTACCTGTTCATTCAAATATCTAGTTTCACGTATGCTGACCAACTGATCTCAGCACGCTGAGTCCCAAAGGAGGTACCGATTCATCTTCAACCATATTCCGCATCAGAGGTGCTTTCTAAACCCTTTTAATATGTGATAATTAAACGCACTTTGAGGTCTCACGGAGAGGTATGGCACTTGCACGGACCAGCCAAAGGTGGTCAGACAGCTACTATTCCCTTCCTGCCCTAGGCAGGGAGCTTTCACACAGCAACGGACCAGCCTTGAGGCCATTTCACCCTTCTCAGGAGCTGCATGCTTGCTTTGAACGCACGACCTGACCTTAGCACATAGACACTGTTCATAGGCCTAAGCAGGCTTCTCCATTTTCAAGGTGGGTAATATTTACTGCAGTCAGAGCTTTGCACAGGAGCAGACACCACGACCTTGCCTTGTTCTCTTTGCCGAGTTTGGCTGCCTATTAGTAATGATTTCTGCATGACACTATGGTACTGAGGAGTGGAGGTTTTTGAGTATGTACTGGCCTTGGTTTACCGACGCTCTCCCTGAACTTACATAGGGAGAATAAGCATTTACTGATCTATGCTGTACTATAGGCACGGGGGAGGCGGGAGAGAATAAAGAAATAAATCTTTTTTACCATTCTTGGACAGGAATGCTATTGTGCCAGCCCTACTGTGTGAGCTTTGTTCTGTTTGATTCTCTAATTAGCTATTCTTAGCAGGCTTAGATGCTAAATGCACAGCTGTGACTATAGAGTGAGGGCCCAGCTGGCAGTAACCAGTGGTGCCTAATACTGAGCTGTGTTTCAGATAAACAAAGTACACAAATACAAACATAACCGAGTTTAATATCCGAAGCTTTCCCTGTTCAGCTGCTTGAATCAAATGTGTAATAGCACAAATGCCTGTTCTGTGAATATGGTTGCAAACCACCATTCCCCAGCAGAGAACACAAGCAAACTAAGCAACTTCTACTACAAAATGCTGTTTAGAGTAGACAAAACGAGATCTATTTCAAAATAAATAAATAAGAAGCCACAGGAAGTGATCTTTAGAAAGGAGAGACTCACTGATAAACAGAAAGGTACACAGACCATTTTTATATTGTCCTAACTTTTCTGGCATCTTCTAAATAGTACTTCCCTCCTGTGAAATATTTAAATGCTATTTGAATATATTTTTAACCTCATTTCAAATTTTAGTAAAAAACAGTATTTCAGCACATGCAGTTAAAGGTCACAGATGCCATTATTCAACCGTTACTATCACTGAACAAATGGGGTCCTATCACATAATCTGAAAGTTATAAAATAGCATGTGAGCCTGCAGCAAACCCAGAGAAACACCATCTCTTTGGGCAAAGCAGGCTGCTTGTATTTACTTGCCCTGAATCCACAAATCTGCTTACAACCAGAAATAGGGTTTTTTTCTAATTTGCTCTAAAGAGCAGAGGACATCACAGTGAACACCCGACTGCACAGAGCAGAGGACGGCTCACACCTCCCTCACTCAACACACCCAACCTGCCTTCTGCTGCCTCAGCCGAACGTCTCTGCATCGGCTAGCGCAGATGTCACGCTCTGAAGGTTATTTACCCTTCAATTCCTGCCTTTTGAAAGCAATGGCCAGAAGGAAAATGCACTCCTTCCATTTTATCAGGGTTTGCTCCTTTTCGTATCAGCAGGCTGAGGTGGCACAGTAACAGCAGCCACGCTGCTTCCAACCAGGACGAGAGCCTTTTCCACCCCACCATTTCCTTCTGGATTAATTGCAAGGTAATTATCCTCTTTTCTCGGGTACAAGTTACTGTCAGTCACCAACCTCCTCTCTGCTGCAAACTTGTAGCTAAATGTATTTTCTGGTCTCTCCCCCTCTCCTCTCCATTTATTCTGAAGTCAAACAAACTTCCAAAAATGAAATAGAAAAGGTCAGGTATTTGCAATGTCTCAATAAGTTTGTATCTTGCCTTCCCTAAGTACACTGATGTTGGCTGACCTGCATCATATACTATCAAGCTGCTGATAAATCTCATTCTATTAATGAGATCTACCATACACAAAATCCACAGAGCTAATATTCACATTACTTTTCCTTATTTTCTAGTTCCTCTTAGCATAGAGTAGGATAATTCCCAAACCAATACATTGTAGACAGTTAAACGAGCATGCTCACATTATGGCATTAGACTAAATTTCTCTTTTTTCCTGCTGGTTAAAGACACACTAACACCCTCAGCTGGAGAACAAACTGCTGAAGAGCTGAACTGTTTTCTACCAGGACCCTGAGCACTACTAAGCACACTGTCATCACATACTAATCTAACGATGCTGTTGATAAAGGGCTTAAGGATATTAGATACAGATTCAGCCCTGCTGAAATACAAACTTTTATATTTCTGACTAATTATTTCACATATATATATACACTGCATAACTGGCTTATCAAGATGCATTGGGGGAAAAAAGCCTTTAAAGCCTTATGAAGCTTTTTAGTGTCTAAAATGCTGCATTTTCTTGTCTGACCTCTACTGCCTTTTCCCATTTAACACCCAACACCAATAGGATATTTACACCAATTTAAAGAGGAATGAAATTCAGACTCAAAAATGCAGGCAAGAAATACAGTACCGCAAGCCTTTGTCTTCTCTCCCGTATCTCAGCCCTCTCTAGAGTTACAGGCATATCCAACGAAGCCTCTAAGAACACAGGCTACCTAAGACCAGAGGTCAACCAGAAAACTGCCGCACAAGTACTTCCCTGATGCAACACTCTCTGTCCAAAATCCATTACTCACTGGACCTTTGGCAAGCACCCTGGGAAAGCAACCTTGGTTTTCAAACGAATGGAAGGTAGTCGAAAATAAGAAGCTTGCCCTTCAGGAGAGGTTGTTAAAATCACTGCATAGAGTAGCAGGTGCAGAGGTAACCTCAAATCCAGGATTCAAATTAAAAACCTTGTTGATGTTACCCCAGAAGCGATAATCTGTTAAAAAATACCGTGACTTTCATAAGCACAAAGCCCCCTCATATAACTTGCAAGCATACAGAGATGTTTGAGATTATTAAATATAAATGCACACTAAGGTTTTGCCAATCCTCCCAGAGTTTTAGTATGTAGTAGAAAAGCTGCACAAGTAACAGTTAAGAAAAGGCAGTTTTAAGAATGGACTGTTTTTACGTACTCCATCTACAGAACATTGGGTCAAATTAAATTGCAGCAAATACAGTAAAAGAAGAAAACTGAAAGGAAGCTGAATTTTAAACACGGACCTCTGCATTACAGATACCGACATACAGCCCCATCCAAAAATCCACATTGTAAAGTAATTTAGATGGGAATCTTTGCCCTCATTGTTCCAGTACAACACTTCTGCTCTGTGGATGGTAGGTGATATAATTCTAACCTGCAGCTTTGATTTAATAATGGTAAGTTGTTCTTCATTTCTTCTTCAGACTAAATAGCTTTTCTTTATTCCTGAAGCTTAGCTCTTTCCC
>NW_010429516.1:30695-55960 GCF_000710305.1 Buceros rhinoceros silvestris
CTTTCCCTTCTCTTTTAACATTTATAAGCATATATATACACACACGCAGGCATACATATGTGTGCATACACACAGACACACATAACACATTTTAATTTAGTATTTATATATTTAAACAGGCCATCAGTTATCACCCCTGCTTTAACAAGCTTAAGATCAGCTGGCTTCTGAGCCCACATGTAAGTTATAAGATCTCACATCCCTCCTGAGACCTCCTTAATCTCCTCTTCTGCTCCTCCATTTGGTTGAGGCGATCAGAATTGCACTCAAACTCTCAGAAGGTCCCTATCTACTTGTGTCTCCCCCTCACCTTTGTGGCAAAAGAGCATGAAAAGGCACCAAGCACCACACCAGCACTTGCTGAGCAAATGCCTATTTTCACCTCTCAGAGGCAAATAAAATAAAACCATTAGAACAACATTGTTAATGACAAAACTTCTGTTCTGTTGTGACCTATGAACAACTCTCTGTCAGGGCTGTTCAGACAGGATACTGAAGCAGACTTTACTTCAGGTCATCTGTAAAGGACATCTGCTGAATCCAGGCACTGAAAAAAATTACTGTATACTACATTTCAGCAAAAGATGAACTGATTCCCTTGAACCAGGATTCCCTTGAAGAAAAAATCTTTAATGAGAATGGCATCATTTGGAAGACAGATGCTTTTTTGGGCAGAGAAGTTGAAGATACATTAGTGATTTTCCCAGAAGGTCAGGTAATTGGTGCCTGAAGCCACACCATGGAAGAAGTACCACATGCTTTCAACATCTAACACAGGGGCAAGGAGTCAGGTGGGGGATCACCCCTTCTCCTCCCCATCCATCACATTTGGTTCTTCCTCAGAAGCCTCCATCCTCTGGGAGGCCCCTGCTACAGACAAACAACACCCCAAACAACTGGTACTGTCTAACTCTAACCCAGCCACAGGATATATGAGTGCCCAAGCAGATTATTAGCCAAATACGAGTTACCCATTTCACTTAAATAACCTTTAAGCAACCAGGACACCTGAAAAGAAAAGTTAGCTTGATTACAAAGATTATTTTTTAAAAGCCAATAATAATCAGGCTTGCTTCTTTTAAATGTCAGCTTTGAACACATCCCCATTTCCCATGGTATGCCAACGTGTTCAAACTCAAGCACGTTCCAAATACTACAGAAAAAGAGGATGCATTTGGAAATAAACTCCAGTCTTCTGTTTCTTTACATAATGTGAGCAATTACCCTACAGGATGCTAGAGAAGAAGACCATGGGGAAAAACACTAGCACATTACTCGTCCTACATACAGGTCAGTCTTAAAAACTTGCAAGTGACACTCACAGTTAAAGCACGGCACATTAGCAAAGTGAATAAATCCTGCCAATTTGTGCATTCCAACACAAAAATGACAAATTAGAATATTTAAACAAGAAAACCTGTTTATAATAGCTTATATTAATCTGTTTGATTTTTTAAATGAATATAGTAAAATAACTTCCATTGCTTTTAACTTTCATTGTTTGACCTATACAACATCCAAGGTCTGAACTTTGTGTTTTTCATTCCTAATACACACGATCATTTGAGGTGAAGAAATAACCACCTCATACTACAACTCATAAATCAAGTAAACTTGCTTTTTGATGGACAGCACAGGCCTGCTGCAGAGGTTTGGTGTTCATTTGTCAGATGGTTGGATGCCAGCTTACATTTGGTATGTGTACTTGGAGGACCTGCCTTCTTGACAGACTTCTACTGGAGATACCTGACTTCTGAAATCAGCCCTGCATCCTTACACCACACAGGTAGATGTTGAGTGACGTATCTAACCAAAGTTAAAGTGCAGCAGTATAGTAGGAACAGACATGGTTCACCAGCTTGGCCATACTGAAGCATCTGAAGCTGGAGACCATGGCAGTTTTATGACTGTGGGTACCTGAAAAGCTCAGGCAACACTGATGTGAGCAGCAAAAGATCAATTGTTGAAGGGGAAGAAGCTTTATGTGGAACTGTATTTCAGACCCAGAATACATGAAGATACAGTTCAGCACAGAATTTACATAGTGCCCCATAATCTCTATCATCCTTAAAAGACTTTTAGCCTCCCCATCATTTTAAAACAGCTCTACAATTGCTTCACAGCACCAGAAATTTTCTGTCAGAAGTAGCTCTCTAAGAACTATTCCCCAGATTTAAGAAAAAAAAAATGATGGGTCTGTGCCATATGCAAAAATCTACTGCAAGAGCTTATAGACTGTGCCCTTGAACTTGAATGAAGGAGAAAAATCTGATCTAAGGAATAAAACGTCTCTTTATTCTTTCACCTAATTTTAAGATAAATGCCAGTTATTAGCTAACAGATGCTCAGTAAACACACAGCTGTCAACAAGTCTCAGAAAAAAACCCAACATTTTAGTGAAGGTATTTCAAAGCCACCAATGTGTTACATAGATCTAGATCTGTATAATAACAAGATTAAAGATGTACAGGGAGGAGTGAGTTCCTGTAACTACTATTTGTTGACAACTATGGCTGAAAAAAGAGCTTCTAATTCTGAAATGTGAACACCCTCCTTTGTAGCATAAATTTCACTCACTAAGGTACAGAATAATTTAAAAGAAAAAACCCACAAAACCAGGACTGTCATTTGTTTCTTGTCCTATCAATAGTAAATTGATCCAGTCCAAAGTACAACCCCAGGATCAGCATTGAAAAAAGTAGTGTTACCCAGAGGTAGTTATAAACCTCAAAAACTACGCAGATGTGAAAAGCAGCAGCTCAAGTTACGAACTTTGTGTCATTTCACTTTATGATTTTTTTTGAACACTGACACAGATTATCTGAAATACAACTGCATCCAAACTGCAGCATCCAATCTATGTCTAAAAACACCTACATCATCAACCAGTTGGTGGAAAGGAGTCCTTTTAAGAGAGTGTTCAGTTGCTTTCCTTGCAGCAAAGATAAGCTGCTCTTCTGCAGTGCCCTCTGTTCCCTCTTCACCAGGAACCAGGTATTTCTTGAGGTGGCTGTTCATAGCACCCATCACGTTTCTACCCTGATTCAAGGACATATCTTATCAGGCTGATTAATGCCTAACTACATACCAACTTAGTAACAAGATATAAATGCCACACCAGAGGTTTCCCCATTGTTTCTTAAAATGTGTGTTATTTAAAAAAGCCAGCCTCATTCAGCTTTGCAAGATCCTTCTGGAGAACAGTAATAAGAAAGAAGCAGAGAAGCCTTTTCCTTTCCTGACAGCCACTGCCAGTTATCTAGAATAGACTGTCAGGTAACATTCTACACTTGATAGTTTAAGCCAGCAATGTCCTTAAAGACTTGATATTCAGTAGCTTTTGTTCTTTTAAGGCTAATTCTGCTCACACTGTCCTCTATGCAATTCAAAATACCCTCTTTTTGGAGTTAACTATACAAACCCTGGACTTCTTCCCACACTCATTCAGATTTTCTTCACTTATGGGTAATGGGTGAAGCCACTTCAACCACCTCCTTGTCTTTTACACAGCATACGAGTTATGAAAGAAGCACCTTCTACATTCACACACTTTAACCAGTGAAAATGATATTAGCTACCACAGACAATGATTTTATGGTGTGTATTGACTATGCTGAGCTTTGTCACACAACAATCAGTCCACCCACCAATGAAAACAAGTGACACAGATTACACTCAGCTTTATCCACCTGCAGCAGGGCTCAAGAGCACAGGGAGGAAATGTGCCATCATCAGGCATTTCAGTCACTGACTGACGCGCTGCCTCTCTGTAAAGGGCAAAACTAACCCTACTACACCGAGGAGAAAGCTGCTGCAGACGCTGCAGGGAGCTGGGCAGAGCGGTGACCTCCAAAGGACTTGCTGCTCTTCTCCTCACTGGCTCTTGGCTCCTACTCCTTAGCATGCTGATCACTGCAATCCTGCCAAGGGACACTGCGCCAAGTGCAGAACGACATCAGGGCACTGCCTTGGACAGCAAAAAGAAGGATCAGAGCCTAGAGAGGGATTCTCGAAGCGCCTGGACGGGCTGCAACCCAAAGACACCACAGCCGGGTGCTGCACACTGCAACCAGAATCTCTACAGAGCTTGACAGAAGTTAAAAATCACACCCACCATGCGAGCTAACTGCATGATTGGCTGCTGCTGATTTCTGGCCTGTGCAGGGCAGTGAGGATGCGCCCCAGTAAGGCCAGTTCCCTTCACGGCTGATGCACAACTAACATACTGTCCCTGCAGGGACTGCAGCCTGGTCCTACTTGAGCACTGTGCCAGCAGGGCAGAGGCTTTACATATACACTGTGCACTTTCCAGCAGCTTGTCTTGGGCTACACCTATTCTGGTCCCCTATCTGAGTGGCCCCCCACAAAGCACATCCCTTAAAGCCATCCAAAAGGCTGCTACAGACCCTTATGTTCTCCTATCTGCAAGCATTTGGTTCACAGGTGAAATAAAGCTTCCAACTTAACATCCTCCAAAATAAATCAAGTTTACCCGCACCAAAAATACTCTATAAAGGCAACCTGCACGCAGTAAGTGGGGATGATTGGGGGATTTACAAAACCCTTCCATTGCACTGAAACAAACTATCCACGTGACAGAGCAAAGCAAGAGTCAGGTCTGGTTCCCCTCACACAACACATGGTTACATGACATGGATATTCAGCAACCCCTGACATGTGCTACCTTTCAAGCTATGTTTTTTCTAACTTTTCTTTAAGGAAAGTTTAAGGAAAACACAAGTACAGACTCCAGGCAACCACAAAACAGAGCTATCACATCCCCTAGAATTAAACACAGCCATCATATTAACAGTTTAAAAGGCCTGGAACTTCGCCTCCCTTTTAATTACTACTCTCTGCCTTTTCTTTAAGATGTTATTTATTAGCAGAAAACAAGAGCTGTTCCGTTATGTATAGAAATTCTGATCTGGTTAAACAAACTACATTTTCCTTTTTTACTCCCCTCAAAAATAACAAACTCTGCCAATGCAGCAGCAGTGCTGCTGCTGAGGTGCTTGGGTATTTTGTGTTGAGCAGGTATTTGGGACTTGAAAAAACACAGATTTCTTTTTTTTTCTCCTTAATGCTTCACCTTCAGAAAAAAGTGGACTAAGCTACTTATAAGCAGTTCTGGAGACCGTAAGAGACCTGAACGGCTTGTAATAGTAGCTTAAATTTGCCTGCTAAAGCTGTTAGCTCCAGCCACATGCCCCTCTTTTCTGATGACCATCTCTGCGCAGGAACATTGCTCTTCTATCTACAGGATAGCTCCTGAAGCACCACTCTTTAGAGCCCAGCAGAGAAACATGAACCAGCTCTGCTTCCGGCTTACCTTAATGCACCAGGCTAAAAGCTGCAGAAAATTACCTAGCAAGTGCTCCTGCCTTAGAGACGTGGCAATAGCTGGAAGCAGTCACAGCACCAACTACCCCATTTTCATCTGCCAGAATAAAGCGACAGCTGTGAATTTTATCTAGCAGTTCACTGACTGCCCTGTAATTTACCTACAATACAGACTGCAGTGGATTATGCGTAAACATTTTCCTTACTGTTCCATTTTCTTGAATTTTAATATACTGTAAGAGTTTAACACCCGTGATTCCCAAGCAAATTTAGAAAGTACACAGAAATAAATTCCAAAAAGGCTCCAAATACATGTGTGTACAAACATACATTTCTGTATCTATATGCACACATCCCTATAGCAAAACATTGGAAGAAAACTGATCCTTTCAATTTCTTTCACTCCATTTTAGAGCAAAGACAGTATCTACTTTCAAGGGCCGTTAATTTTTTACCCTAAAGACCAATCTACAGAGACAAAAAATAGACAATGTCAATGTACTGCCCGAATTTATCATGCAAAGACACTTTTATTCTTACAGCACAAGAAAAGACAGGTTTGGACAATGAAAAGCTGAAACTCAATCCAGTCAGCAAGTTTTTTCCTGGAGAGAGTAGGGCTGAACTCTTGTTTAGAAGAGCACAGGGCTACCTTTCTCAGGGTATCTGTGAAGCCTGACCCTTTCTAAACACACACACATTAATGCTCACACAGGAAGAACCTGTTAGAAGCACACTATAGTTATCTCTGATGACTCCTGGGAGAACAGACAATAGTAGATGTTGGGATAGAACCACTAGTGTGTTCAGAGTGCGACGTCAAGTGTCTGCTCTCATTCAGAAGTGTTTAAAGTTGACCATGGCAGGGCAGTTGGAAGATGAGGAAACTGGTTCAGTGCTCCATATCCTGCAGCCCAAATCAGAGGGTTGACTGATGTTTTCCGAGACAGTGAAAAATGGTATTGCTAAGTAAAGACATTATGAACAGTGCAAAAAAAACCCAAAAAAACCAAAAAAACAAACAAGCCCACCAAAAAAACCCCCAGCCTTGCACGACCAATTTTCAGGCTAAAACAGATGATGACTGGGCCTGGCAGTTTTCATGCAAAAAAACAAAGGCTGAATGAGACATTTTTAGAAGCAAATTGTTGGGTATTGCAGGTCTAACTACCTATTTATCACCCAGCCAGAAGCATCCATTAATAATCATCTCCGTTTCAAGATCTGTTTGTTTATGCACACAGAAATAGAAGTGTAAATGACATGGTTTTCTGTGAAAATTTGTTCTGCCTGTCACTCACCATTGTGTTGCTAAACAGAGGCATTCTTGGCTCTCCAGTATCAAAGATCACATGGTATACTGAAGTAATCAAACTTAATTATTAATCTGTGTAGCCAGGATTTCTGGAATCAGTCCAGTCACTATCACTAACTCGGTCTGAAGTTCAGTACCCGATCCTCAGTAAGTATACAGTAAAAATTCAAATCTGAGTAGAGCAGTGGTGTCATTTATGTTAAATCGTATCACCTCCATTTCTTGGCCTATACACAGCTTCTTGATGCTTATAAACACCTAGTTTTAAAGACCTATCAAACCAAGGGAAGAACTCAGCATGAAAACACTAATACTGTGAAATCAGATACTATAACCTATCAGCAGGCTCCTTTAAACTAAAGCATCTTCTTTAAAGGTATTCATCCATTCTCCCTTCTTCCCATCTTAACCAACGCTTGCTTTGAAGCTACAGATGTAGTTTCCGAGATAGTGTGCACTCTTTTCCTCTACTGTACCATTAAGCACTTTATCAAAAGCAAAATACTTCCCACAACCACAAAAGGCTCATTTTGATGGCTTCATGTCTGATAGTTCCCCTCACCACCACCCCAAGCTACTTCCAGGGTGTATTTCACTAATCAATCAACAGCAAAAGACAATAGATCCCATTTGAGATTCACTGCTTAAAAACCTGCCACTCATATGAGGTCAACCAGATACCACAGCAGTTACTGTAAAGCTCAGCAAACCTTACTTCTGGCAGAGGGCTGGCCGGTTTGGTTAGGATTCCTCCCACATAAACAACATTGGGTAGCGTAGGTCTTGGAAACTCCAGAGCTACATCAGTACAAAGCATCCATAGGCTGGATCCATGAACCAAGTCATACATGGACCGTTCTGGCAGAACCTTGTGTTTCTGCATTATCCTTTCATATTTTGGCAGAACCAAAAAACTGACTCCAAATCTTGAAACAATATAAACAACAGTATTTTTAATCCTCTCAAATAGGTTCATGTGATCTGTGAGCAGCGAGTTAAATTCTGGAACATATGACAGGGGAGCTGGAGCACCCACTTCTGCTGGATACCAGAGGCCAGTGGAAAAGACAGCGTATTTCACCCCTAAAAGATGAGCAATAACAAATCCACACATCTCATTGGGATCTACAAGGAGCAGGTCAAATTCTTCCTGTTTCAGGGCATGCATGAGGTTTCGGTTGCCAACGATCATGTCACAGTTCTTGGAATAGTGGTCCAGGATATCAAACAGTTCGAGGGCTGTCAGTCTTCCCGAGAAGATACTCCTCATCTTGGACTGAAGAAAATCATCCGAGGTGCTGCTGTTAAAGATCCCTGGGTAGCGCTGAAGTCTATAGTGATTAGATGGAGGAATCTCTCTGCCCTCAGAGAGGAGAAACACTGTCTGGTGACCTTGGTCGTGCAAGGCTGAGGCCAGAGTCTTGAAAATATAAAGATGGCTTTCAAACATAATTGGCGGCACAACAACGATTTTGGCAGCCCTCACTATTCCGACAGCACTCCACAGGAGAACGAAAGCTGGCGCGTACGGCTTCATAGCTGAAATGAGAAATAAAAGCATTACATCAACAGAAAACAGGTTCACACACTACCTGTTAATTTAAAAGAAGTTATTATGAGGCTGTCCTGTGAAAACTCAGCACACCTCCCTATTGCAAAGATGTCCGCAGTGGTCAGGGGGAACAAGAGAGGCACTCTGCTTCAGAAGGCACTAGGTAGTGCCCAGTTTCCAGCAAGATCTGCCTTTTCCCTCTCCTCGCCCTTCATCTGGCATTAAGGATAAACAAGAGACTTCTTTCAACACAGAGGCTGATAATGGCATTAAACAGCAGGAAAACCATCTGAGAGATGAGGCAGGTACCCTCCGTAAGTATACCACAGGCACTGCTTCCAAATTATATATGCTATCCAACAGTTCTAAGATCTTGGAGTCAGCTCTGAAAGCCAGATCCTGCAACATCTGTGATTATATTTAAAAGCATAACTGCACTACAATCATCATAATATATAAAGTAAGAAAAAAGTTAATTTCAAAGACAGGAAGGCTCAAATCCTGTATTTATTACACATGAGCCTCAAAGGATGCACTGGTGATTCTTCAGTGCATAGGATGTAAGATGACTCTCTTATAAATACAATTCAGTCTTTGCCCCTCAACTGGAACTTAAAACATGTCCATTTTAATTTTGTAGTTTGAGCATGCCACGCTTCAGGCTACTGTTAACATGGTTACGATCATTTCTACTGCAAGGTCTTGTCTGAGAGTAACCCACAGCTTTGAAGCTGTCCTCCAAGCTGGAACTCTATTTTGATCTAAAGATAACCTTTTCTGCCATTTTGTTTTCATATAAACCAAAGTGAATAGAGAAGATTTTCTTCTAAAAGGACCTGCAAATTCATGCAATATTTTTCTTTAATATCAACACTGATCAGACACAAGGGTGGAAAGTCAAAAACTGGCAGGAAGACGCCACCATTGAATAAGAACCAATTTAAGTATTTCCAGCTTTCAAAAATTTTACTTTGTAGGAGAACAAGTGAAATAACAGGAGTTAGTACTACCTACGTAAACACTGCCACTTCCACTGAAGCACTTCTAGAAATACTTGGTTCTGAACATACTTAAATCAGCACTTGAGCATGCCCTCGAGCACAAACCCTAACCAATGCTGAAAACCCCTCTGCTGTCCCCAACACACAGAGTTTCTGACAGTAGCAGGCTGGCAGGAAAAGAGAGAATACTTTTTTCTCCTCCCTGTGTTTTGGTGAGTAAAGCCGATAAAATGCTGTATGCACCAGATGAAAGTGTATCAGAAGTGCAGAGACAGTACATCATAAAACTCCTCAGTCACTTTAACCCTTCTAGGACAGAGAAACAAGCAGAAGCCAAACCAAACAATCTGCTCTTTTCTCATGCCAAACCAGTCCACATGGAAACCTGAGTCTGTGGCAGTGTCCTTTATAAATAAGCACAACAGAAACAGATAATGCTGCTACTCAGTCCTTGTTATCTCCTTACAGTGTAGTCTTACAACCCTCCTACAACAGATTGCTCAGGACTTTTTTTAGATTTTTCTTTTTTTAATGTTATGTGGGTCACCAGATCACCAACAGAGCATCCCATATTCGTATTGCTACTGTAAAATATTGAGCTTCCTGAAAGATGCCCCAGCTTCTGCAAGTGGCTGGACTTTGAAACATTTATAAGCATGCACCAAGCCAAATTAAAGCTGGGAAAATCACCACAAGGTACATACGACTATTTAAATTAAGTTTCTCACCTTCTTTCTAAACTAAATTTTCTTACTGGATTTGAAACCTCCTCCAGTGTTAGCCACTGCCTAGGAGATTACCAACTATCACTTAGAGAACTCTACCAATTTTACATTAATTATTGCCAGCAGCAGTCTGCGCACACACACACATACATAGCACAAGAAAAGTTCACTGATGCAGATGCAGTGGGTTCTTTTTGTTTCCCAGCAAGGAGCCCCGAGCATGAAGATGCACAGCAAAACCTTACAGTACCCACGGACAAGTAGTGAGGAACTGGAGTATGGAGAGTTTGACATCTCCACACCACCATATTCACAGGCTGCAATACGTTCTGGGAAGTACTCAGAGGCTTCACTGCTTCTAGGCATAAAGCTCAGAAAAAGCACTTCAGGGGAAGAGGAGTGGAAATTACTTGCTGCAAATATTAGCAGTAGCATATGAGATCTTCTGTACTGCACCACTGTCACTGACATCGGGAGAGATGGATCTGTTTAAACTACTTCAATTAGGGTGTTGGAGATTACCCTAAAACACCTCTTCAGCAAACAGGAGTAGTTAAATCAAACCAAACAGCAATCCTATTTGCTCTCCAATAAAGCTGGAAAAAGTGTTCTTACTACAGGAAACACTGCTTACCTCCCAGCATGAAAGCCTGTCTGAGACGTTTTAAGGTATTATATTGCCTTTTTAGTTTAGGCCTTTGCTTTCACCAGAGGCTTTTTAGAAAACAGACAGAGCTCAGCTGCCCTCCCAGGAGTTCTCCTGGGAAGAACATGCCAGCACTAAGCCCACTTTGCTCCCGCAAACTTGCATGTTTCAGCAGAGGGTTGTGCAAGTGCAGGAGTAGAGAGGCAACTAAAGGAAAACACTTATTAGGTAAGTGTGCTTAAAAAAGTAAATAATGGTTTATCAATGAAATATCCAAGAAAAATTATTAATCAGACTTGGAAAAAAGCCATTATTGGTTACATCTCCCCTTGCTATAAGCATTCCCATGATATTACAATACAGCTCCTGTCAACAATAGCAGTATTACAAAACCATGAATGAAGGTGTGGGATTGGGAAACTCAGAACCAGTTAATGTTTCTATCAGCAGTGTAAATCAAAGGCACCAGGAGCCTAAGGGCTAATCACGATCCAACAGGTTACGGGCATACCGGGGCTGCAGTTTGATCTCCTGACCCAACACAGACCCAGAGCAGGAAGATACAATCCTTAGCCCTAAGGCACATTTTCCATAACCGGGGTCACGCGTACACCACCAAAAGCCATGGGAACTAGAGCTGTACTTCCCCAGGATGATGACAGTACCCTGTTGCTTCCTATTGCCACCCTCACCAAGCAGCCATGTTTTAAATGGGAATCACACTGGATATTGCACCCTTTATGAAGATACTATAAAGCACTACCTATCTAACACGAAAATCAGTCAATATAACTACAAACAATTCACCAAACATTAGTTTTTCCTCTTCTTTAGGTGTACCAGTGTCAAGCAATGACACCACACTTTCCCAGGATTCTGTAGCTTGCAGTACCTTCAGTACTGATAAAAAACCAATCACTTCTCAAAAATGTATTATGCACCTCCTTTTTCAATGCAAGCATCTTCCAGAGGGACAGGAAAATATACGTACAGAACCTGCTAAGCCACAGAGGTATTAAACACATGATGCTATTAGAGAAATGCCGATTAAGTGACATTTTTACTGGGAAAACAGCATTGACCTTAGATAGAACTTTTGGCAGGAACCTGCAGGATGAAGCCTCAGCATTTCATTCACTGACCAGACAGAAGCAGGGAGCTTGGAAGGTTTGCAGTTAGCAGGAACAAAGGCAATATGTCACAGCACTTTGTAAGCCAATTAGTCATAAGCATCATGCAATGACCTCCTCTGGCACGTCAGGTCTTTCCACCAAGACTGGGAGAGCTGTGGAGGCGTGCCTATTTCAACGGGCATTTCTAATTCAACTCATTTCCAAAAACAGGGAGCAACACTAGGAGGAGGGGGTTTTACGGGGCTCAGGAAAATTATGAGGTGCTGCTCAGCTGGAAGCCAGCTAATCAAAACTAGAACACAGGGACTCTTCCCACTAATTTCCAGTCATACTCCAGCAGTGAACCCCCAGAATATATCACTTGATAAAATAAAAAGTATCAACATCCCACAAAACTTCTTCCTGTTTCTGAATACAAGGCACATGAAAAGAACCAACAAGTATCCTGGCAGAAAAGACAAAAGAAAATCCAAAGCCAGAAGATTATGTGTTTCTTCAAGATAGTTAACAATATAAAACCATTTTCTACCTCTATCTTCAGTCCTGCTTAGAATTTGCCTCCATTAAATACTAAGGTTTTGTTGTCTGAACTGGTACACAACTGGTATATAACATCCTTTTATAATAGTCGTTGAAAAGAAAAATCCAAATATTCTAAAATTTTTAAAAATACAACCAAACAACACACAAAGCTATGACCAAATTGAATCCATTACTATTTTCAGCCAAAAAGCCCTAAAAGCAATGGTAAAGAGGAAAAAAAGAGATGCGGAGTGGCTTCCTATGAGTGAAACCAACTGCCGACTGTAGAGTTCACCTAGAGGAGTGCAGCAAGAAAAAGTTAAAGATTAAATACCAAGAGGTTAAACATTAAACCTATTCCAACAGCTTCTCATAACGTTAATAACGTACATGTGCTTTTTTCAAATGAAAGAGAAAGTAAGAGACTTAAAACATGTTACAGAAAGCCAAGCACATCCAGAAAAGACTGCTAGAGTGATGCTTTCAAAACAGTTCTAAATGCTGATTATTTTTCCATTCACGCAGAAAGACCAAGCAGGATCAGAACAGGAAGTGTGACTATACAGGAATTGGCGACTTTCAGAGGCAAAAACAAGGGGGAGGATCCTTCCCCTCCCATTGTTCACAAAGGCTTAATACTTGAAAATTAGGCAATGTGGAAAGAAACTGAATGACATTTACATATATTATGAGAAAGTCTTAATGTTTAAATTACTATTATAAAACCGATGTAGTACTCAGTTATATTCCAGTCTTCAAATGGTTTTAAAATAGCTCAAATTACTAACTTACATAACAGTCACAGTACTGGAATACATACCGAAGACTAGATTTACTGCCAATCCTTAACAATCTGCTAACCACTCTGTAATTCAAACTCACAGGTACATCTGTGGTATTTTCTGTTTTATACCACTGCCTGCCTACCTAATATTTCTGACTCTCACAAAAATAACCATTTCCAAGCCACCAATACCACTGCAGAGAGATCTAGAAGTGAAAGCAGCTCTTGAGCACCTCCACATGCAGCACAGCTTGAATTCAAACTGCTTGAGTATTTATCACTACTCAAAAATGTGAACAGTTCTTACGCACCTACACATACCATATGATCTGAGTCCTTTTTACTCACTATTTACAAGTCAGGAGTGTTACATGTTAAGCAGCAAATGAGGTTTTAGAGATTGAATTCAGTGATGCTATTAGTTTTTTCAAGTTCTTCCCTTCCTTTCAGCCTTTCTGTGGATTTGCTAAGGTTTGTTGAGTTTACCTGGGCAGTCTGTCAGAAGGCCAGGACCTCTCCCTGGAAAGGTGCCCTTCACAGTAAACACTGACAGCAAAGGAGCAATCTTTCTAGCTGCTGATCATTCTCACCTTACCTGAAGAGCTCAAATTACTCATTACAATTTAACCGATACCAGCACACATTAAAAGGCGCCTGCTTACCAACTAGACTTGCACCTCTGCAGACCCAATTGTGGGTGCTAATTAGCACTGAAATGACTACGCCCAAATGAAAAGCTAATCACACGCGTCACAGGAATGTAGCGATAAAAAAGGGGGAAAAAATTTGAGATTTCTATGCATTTCAGCAAACCATGCATACTGCAAACTGCCACCAGAGTTCTGGTAACATGCAAATTTATTACTTAGTCTTGCTCACAATATTGTCCTCTCTCTTTACTATCAGTTTATTTTACACAAAAACTCAGTATTTTAGAAGGGAGAATACAAACCCTGCTATAAAGTCTCCAAAATTCCACAGTGATCTGAGCCAGCTGGAACAAGAGAGGAAAACAGAAAATTTTTGATGTATTTTATCAGCAACTGAACTTTTAACAGAAGTTGCAAATCTGGTGCAGTTTCCACACAGGGAGAGTAGACCTTGACCAGTTATCAGTTACGTTCCACAACTGCCCATAGCAGGCTCCAGGCCAGTTGCTTTTCTTTCACCAAGTCAAACTTGACATCCCTTATGCCAGCTGCTCATATTTCCATCCAAGGCCAAAAAACCAGCACCATAAGCAGTGCAGTGTCACCTCAGCAGCCAATTAACCCCACCTTACCACACCAAACAGCAGCATCTACCACAAGTAAACATATAGAGTGGATTTCTTTCTTTTCAGAGAGCAGGTACTGTAGCTGTAAAAAGAGTCATGGGGTCAAAAATATGGTCAGAAAAATGCTGAGCTAAGTTGTGACTGAAAAACAACTGGTTACTGAGAGCACTACAAACACCCTCTGAAAAGCACAAAAGCAGCTACTGGCTATGGTTTACTACCACTCTTAAAAAGGTAGCATTAAAGAGGAGAAAGAAATGAGCATGAATCTCAGATTGTTACCTGATGCATTACCTGTGTCACCCAATTAACCGAAGCTCCAGTTCTGCCTTGCCTACTCAAAATCCCATTGATGTTAAACTTATTTTATGTGCAAATCTGTTTGCTTTAGCTGTTACTAAACACTTCTACAGATAAAGCATAGTAGCCAATCTTCACAGGTTTATAAACATTTCAGTTAAACAAATACAGAACCAAGCCCTACAATACCAGTTGCATGACCAAAGGCCCTGTAAGCAAAGCATTTTATCAAGCCTAAGATAGGAAGGAATGGCTAACAAAAAGCACTTCCAGTTAAGGGTAATGCTGAAAGGGGACAAAAATATTCCGAGACAAATAAAAGTTTCTCTAGCAGTGGTCACAGGATGATTCAGTGATAAAAATATATGCATCCAAACCAAGTCTGAGCTTTATCAGCCACATACAAGCAGCTGATATTGAAGGCAAAAATATGCCCATACACACAAGCAGAGCAAGACAGACCATGTTTTTCAAGCTAGAAGTACACCTTGACTCCTAAACCCTTTAAGCTGGCAATTGTAAAATATGTTCTTAACCCATAAGACTGCTTGCTGTACGGTACATATTCTGTAGGTAAGAGGAACTACTACCCCAGAATCCTTTAGGAGCATTACAGTAGATCAGGCCTGTATGCTGACTTCAGGCAGCAAGCCGCAGTTTAAGATTAGGAAGTGGTTGCTACTAAGTAGCCCATGGGCAGTAAAACAGATGAAAGCATCAGGGATGTGTGAACACACAAACCACTACATTATCTAGCAAGAGACTCTGGTAACAGATATTGCACAACTTTTGGGTTTACATTCTTATGTTCTTCCTCTCAGGCATGTTGTTACTAATTGCTGAGGTGATGCATGCCACAATCATTATTTTGTGTTGCAATGTTTTAGATAAGTGGTAAGATTTGGCTTCTAACTACAGGCTCCTATTTCAACCAAATTAATAAATTAAGAAATTAGTGGAAACGATTAGTAGGGCTCACTAGGGCAGGCTTTTGCATTTACTTTGTATGGTTTCTTTAACAATTACATCCTTCTGTCCAATGACTGAAGCATTTCAATGAGTACCAGAACATCACATCTACAGATAAAAGCGTAAGATTTATCAGTGTTACAATGTCACTGTGATCACCTCCCAGACTTCTGTTAGTTACACAAACAGCACAGGAGTTGTTAACAGGGAGAGAAGAGATACACAATTTAAGAAATCCCTCTTAGTAACAACTTTCTTGTGTAACAGTTTTTACTCAAACACTGAAGGATTTTACCTAAGGTTTGGTACTTGAGAGTTGTGGAAAACCAATTCTAAGAAATCCTCGCTTGAGAGGTAGCAAGCTAGAAAAGGTACCTCTCTTTCAAAATACAGGTTTTACAGTTAGTACACAAAGTATTTTCAATAGACATACTAGCAGATAGGTTTTTAAGAATTTATAAATTTATATGGGAATAAAACACACAAGGCATAGAGTCCTATTAAGATGAACTTACAGCAAGCGATTGAAATATGACATTCTTGGTAGCACTTTGCCACTCGTCTTCTGAAAGAATGGCTTTAAATGAGTCTTCATGTTTATGGAAAATAATCCTAAACCTCTGAAAAGATTAATCATATTTAAAAAGATTAAAAATTTATAAACTTGCACACTTTGGGATTATAATACTACAGTATTGACAGCATCAGTCAAGAAAAGGCAAGGATCCAGTAAACGATTAAAGTCAGTTAACTGTTCTCATAACAAGAACATTGTAATAGGGAAAAGGCACGCTCCTCTTCACACAACTCAGCTTTCTTAACACTCTGTGCACTACAGCTGAAGTTAAAAACCACATACTTTATTGAAGGTCACTGCTGGAACAGCACCTATTTTCAAGATTCATTCCAACTAACTGCATAAAAGTCAGCTTCATAAAGATTTTACACCTACGAAACACTAATCCAAAAACCTCAAGAAGATATTTTAATAACCCTACTTAAAGAAGAGCAAGAAGAGCAATTTCTCTTTTGTCCTGCTGAGCACTGGGCAATTCAAATGGGGTAATTTAAGATCTTTAAAATCCATAAGTATTTCATCTTACATAGTGGGGATTAGCATCTGCAAAACCTAATCTACCCGTCAACATTTTGTTAAACCCAAGTGCTATTGCAATTTCTTCTGTCAGGCTTAGCCAGGCCTAGAAGCACTGCGTGAAGAAATCCCCATTCCTACTGCTGCTGACCAAAATCCAAAGCAGCATTAGCAAGACCAGAACGAGCTCCTGGCCCCAGCACCTCAGCAGCTGCAGCGTACCCCCAGAACTGGGAGCAGCACAAAAAAGGGCAGACACATAGGTAGTTCAGCTCAGGTCAGGCTGTGCTTGTTACTTTGAGCCCTGCACCACAGCAAACCTGAGCACATCCGTACGTGGTGTTGCAACTGAGCTGATGTGCCATCCTGGACCTTAGGGCGGAAAGGAAGCACGGGGCAGAAACCAGAGAAACATAAAGCTTCCTCCAAAGCCCATGTGCCTTCAACAAATGCAACCTGACCCAGTGTGCTAACAACTCAGATTTCTCTGCATTGGCGTGCTCTGTTATGCAGGTCTGTTTCCCGCTGCCCATGGCTGCTCCAGCCCCAGCACCCTGGAAAGAGAATGAAAATACCTATTTTCACTGAGTGAAAAATACTTATTTGAAAGCGACATGCATACTCCTTGCGGAGAGATTTGTCTAGTTGACTGAAAACAACACAAGAATGTTTTCTGACAAATTACGCATCTTCCTCATAGCTTCTGTGAATTCACAACACGGTATTTTGGCACCAACATAAAAGTCCCTTGACTGAGTCTCCTCAACTTCTGGAGACCTTTACTCCCAGCAGTGAGATCTGAAAGCAAGGTTTCTCAACCTGCTGCTGCCATTTTTCACCACAAAGAAAGCAACCAGAAATAATGTTGTGACACCAAGGGGCGGAAGGGCATTAACACAGAGAAGTCAACAGGTTACTCCACATTTCCCACAGATGCTGTTCAAGATGTCATCTACTGGCTGACAAACTGCTGGCCCTGCTCCTGCTGTTTAACAGTGCGCTGCCCAGAAGAGCCAAGTAACAGAATAACTTTGTGCAACACGTTTCATGCTGCAGAATCAAGAGCTACGGGCGTCAAGTGCAGAACAAAAAAGCAGATAACCTTCTACCTGCAGAGAGCAGGGGCATGAGTGCCAGAGCAGCTGATGGAGACAAAGGTGCCTCCACTGAGGGGTCAAAGCCGCCCAGGAAGCTGCCTCTTTCACACTGGCATCAAAAGACAGGTTGAAATACTGGCTGAATGAAGTATCAAAAAGAATAACAAGAAAAGAAAAAGCCCGACTCTGCCTGATTTTCAACATTTTTGCCAGTGACAGACTCTCCCTTGATAAAATGACTCTCTGAAGAAGGGCTCAAAGAAATTGCTGGGATTTTACTTTAATTTTAATTACTGTTTGGGAGGATGCTTCATTTTTCACTACAGCTAGCTTCAGCTTGGTACAAGCTCTCCCTGGTCACGCCATCACATGACACCTAGAAGCCCTGAATGAATTTCTTTGTTCGGTTTCTGACTTCATCCTATAGCAAATAACTACATTTTAACAAGCCACACAAATAGAATCACAAGGGAAACTATAGCAGGTTTGTTTCTGCAATGGGAAAGACAACTTTGCATAAAGTTAAAATACTTGATTTAGTATTTTGCTCTTATTCAGCTCCATTAAAATAACCAAATTGCTCAAGACTATGTAGCAACAACATTCAGCTTGTTCAAGCTGTTTGTCATTAGGTTCTGTTTTGAAATTTACAGGTAGGGGGGATTTAAAACAAATTAGTGTCTCTGCTTTCAGGTTTATGTTTTACCATGTCTGCTTTGAACTGCTGGAGTAAGGATAAGAGACACTGTACGTAATGGCTTTTCTCTCTATGTAGTTTAATCCACAGTCTCTGATTTTAAGAGCAAGACTGCATCACTTATGAGAGTGAGAGGGTCAGAAATCGACTCAGGAGCCTTCTAAGGGGCGCAGACTACACTCCAGTTAGAGGTAAGAAGAGACTTGGGGGGAGTTGCAATAGCTGTGTAAAGATTTTTAAATATGCAGGAACTTCCTCCAGTTTCTTGTGTCAGGAGATGACTAACATTGGATTATACCTTCAGAAAGGAAACGGTCTAAAGATAGGATTTGTGGATTTTCAAAGACAACCCGAGATTTAAGTACAATCTGTTAATCAACAAGTCTTAAGGAAAAGAGACATAGATCCAGAGATTGCAGAGGATCCAGATAAAGATGATTCACAGCTCTAAGACTATGAATGACAGAGAATGATCTGGGTGTAAAACCAAAACAAATCAACATGTGTAGTCTGCGATTCAATTAATTTATTTGGAATACTCCAATCTGCTTAAGAGTACTTTTAAGAAAACTTTAAAAAAAAAAACTTTTAAAAAAAGCTAATTGATAAATAAGAAAAACAGTTACCAAAGTATCACAAAGCAGAGCAGTTAAAGATTCATCACCACGAATGGTTAAAGAAAAATGGCAGCTTTAGGTTACACAATCTTCAACCTGACACATTGCACACCAGTGTGGTGTGTGGATCTACCTTACAAGATCCTCAACTCTGAAAGAAAAATTGGGATAGTCATCAACTGTTCCTGGGCAAGCTTCCACACAAGTCCTCACAAGAGCTATACCAACAGCTCATATTTACAGGCTTTCAGGCCCTGTGACCAACAGATGCCCCAAACACTAGACTGCTTATCTAGTCATTTTACTAGAAACCACCCGAAATTTCCACTTCAGAGTAACGAGACATAGTATGTGTGTAAACAGAACTTCCTACAAGCACTTAATGCTTGGTTTCCTATGAGAGACTTCCGTGCTCAGGGACCAAACATCATACATAAAGACCCATCTCTAAGTTTCAAGGACTAAAGGGTCTAAGACTCCAACAAATCTTTCTTGGTATTTACAGTACACTGGTGTACAAGTTTTATCTAGACGACGATTAACAGTCTCCTCCAAGTTCACTCAGGCCTACGAGGCTTAGCAAAAGAGAACCCTAGAAGAAAGCAGCAGAGATTGAGATCTTTTTTGCCAGCACGGTGTGGAGCACCAGCAAGATTCTCATGGCCTGTAGCTTACTTCAGGAGTAGCAGCACCACAGGCTTCCTGTACAGAAAACCTGACTCACCTCTTATACCACAAAAACATTTGCAGGCAGCACTACTTACAGTCTCTATGTACTATGAACATAATTTCAGCTATGAACACAATTTCAGCTGGTGCCCTGAGGACCATCAGGAACAGACACAAGCCTGATTTGGCAACCTGGCAACAACCTGATAAAACAATAGCTTCCAAAAAATTAGGAGCAACTGGAGTACACACGTCTCCAGCTTAGCCAATCCACCTTGTCAGATCTTCCCATTTAGCCTCAAAGGCAAATTCCTTGGCTATCAGTTTGCCAGCATCACAGGGAACAGTAATTGCAGCTTAAAAATTTAAAAAGACTGGCACTGGAAGAACCTCTTCCTTTGGAAGAGTGCTGTGGGACTGGAAGAGGTTACCAGAGAGCATGAGGAACCTTCATCCTTGCAGGTATTCAGGACTTGGACGGAAAAGAGCCACAGCCGACCTAATCTTACGTTGCCAACAATTCTGTCTTGAGTGGAAATTTGTGCAAGATCTTCCAGCCAGAAGACCTTCCAGCCAACGTTTCTGACCTACTGACTCTGCAGGCACCAGAGCTGGTTAACCCCTTAATTCCCCCAAAAGTAAATGCTGCAGAAGCAGCGCTGGAAGCAGCACATACTCTATGCCAAGTACTGCCAATGTCAGACCTCATCTGCAAGCTCTCCACTGGCAGCAACCCTCTAGTCAAGAATGCTCTTGAGAAAGACACTCCTACAAAGGTCCAGTTTAATGTCTCAGCACACCCATACCCAGCACCTGTTTGCATTACGACAAATGGGCAGAACTGGCGTCCCAAGCAAACTTACAAAATAAACATTTAACTATTTGCATACAGCATCTACAGTCTCTAACAATTACCCCACTTAAAAAGCACTAAATCTTATTAATCTGAATCAGATACAAATAAAGCATTACCAAGTTCAGCAACAGCATTCAAAGTGAGAAGGAAGAAATGAAGTGCTCTCTTGAAAGAATACTTCATCACAGAATTTCCAGCAGTATGAAATGTTTATGGATTGGTGAAAACACCTCCTATGTTTGTGTTCTTATTCCAATGTCTGTTTCCCATGTTTCATCTTAGACAAGAATATTTAACAAACTGTGGTTGGGGGAAAGAGAAAATTATTTTCCTTGAAACAAAACAGATTCAAACTAGCAACTAAATCTGCGTTCTCAGTTCATGGACAGGTGTAGCTAAGAGAAGAGCCACACAACAAAGCACATCCCACTATGCTGTTGGGTTTGACAGCTGTGGTGGGCTCCTCCGCCTCACTTCCAACTTCACCTCAAAAGTCAGCTCTGCATCTACATGCCATTTAAATTATTCTGATGTTTAAAGCAGTATTCTGGACAGAATGCCAGTTCCTAACCCAGAGTCCATTTTGAGACGTGCTGCTTTGATCCCATTCATAGCGTAAGCTAGTACAAATCTGATTTTTCTCTGAATTGGAGAATTTCTCATTTAAAACATTAAATTGGGAGAACAATGATCACGTCCTGAAAAGAAAGTTAAGGGCAAGTAAGTAATAACACATGAATACTGGCCATGGGGTTTTTTTAATGCCAGTACTTAACTTTCAACGAAAGTTTTTACAGTTCTTTTTAAAATACATTTTTACTTTATGAATTGCAGTTCAGAACCTGAAGCTGACCCAAGATTTCCCATTAGGTCTCTCTTCAGTTATTGAGGAGGAAGGGAAAATAGTCTTAAGTCACTTATTTCTCATGAAGCTGAACCAAATATTTGTAGGAGGAAAGTACAGCAGAGTAAAGAAACAAGCTATACTTGTTCCCTAAACATAAACAAAGTTATGTGTATGACAAGCCTGCTACTTAAGAAGAACGGACATAACAAATCAGGTTATAACTACTTTTTGCAATTCTGAAACGTGTGTGATAAACTAGGTAGTTACATTTTTCTTTCAAAACCTCTCAAAGCATAACTGCTACATTTCCAGTCTGTAAAAATGCCAAGTTTGGGGGTATTTTTTTCTATTTACTACCATTGCTTCACATAAAAACCCCACCTTTTTCAACTGGGCTAGTAGCTTTTCTTTTCTTCTACAAAACCAGCTACTGATACAAGAGTTCAAGACTTAGAAAGAATATAGTAAATGCCCCTTAGTTCCAGGTATAGTTTCTAACAGCTAAATAAGTTATTCCATAAAACCACAGGTCAACCCTTCCCATATTTAGGAATTAAGAACACACACACAAAATCCCCTGTTAAAAGCTAAAAATTTCAAAAGCTTCCAAAAGAAAGGACTCACTACTACTCCACCTCACTGGCTCCAAGCCAAGAACTGTAGCACAAAATCTTTCAAGTAATTAGCAATATTTATAAAAATAATTTTAAAATTCATGGTGTAATTATGCAACAGCAAAAGGGGAGCTGAAATTCTTCTATTAGATGATAAAACATGAAGAACAATATTTCAGCAGACTTGCAATGAAAAGCAATGGTGATCAATTCCTAAGAGATTTTCTTTACAAAGCTATAGACAATTTAAAGACTTCTTCCCTACAAGGATCATTAACAGGACCTCACACACTTAGCATTTAAGATATATACATCCCCAGTGTTAAAAAACATAAAAATACTTCAACAAAGCGTTCAAGAAACATTAGGTCAAAAATCTGGAAAATTCACTCCAAGCATAGCTGTCCTGGGGGAAAAACGGAAAAATCATCACACATTTTGGGACAAATATTTATATTAAATGGTTCCAGTATATTTTACTTCCTGGAAAACAGGGAGAAGAGCCCTCCTACCATGTCTATCCATAAACACTTGGTGTCAGTTTCCAGCTCACAGGTACTTTCTAAAACAACAGAAAAGAAAAAAAGATAAACCCATGATGAAAACTTTTTGAAGAATAAAAACCTCAACAAAAGAAGGTGAATGATTTCAAATGCTTCTGTTGTATCAGCATCTCTCTAACACAATCCCGTTCTCTTTTTAAATATCAATCCATAATACTGAAAAAGAAATACAAGTGTTTCTGTTAAAAACTAGGATCTGGAGAGAAAAGGTATTCTACTTACAAGCATCTCCTGAACGTGACCTTACAACAAACACCTCAACAGCTTTTAATACTGTACTGTGATCCTTCTAGTATCTGACAAGGAACTCAATCAAGCTGGAGTAAACTGAGGTGAATTCTTGGTACTATTCTAAAGGAAGCAACCTGACTAAACAGTGACACGGAAAGAAGTACTTCAAAGAGCTTCAGAGTTTTCAGAGCTGAAAACAAAGGAAAACAGGTGTGGGCAATAAAATACTCAGCAGTTAAAGTCAGAAATAATGTGTTTCATAGGCATTGTTGTGACAGCTATTAGTGTAATTAATTGCAGAGTATTTTTGACACAGTAGGAGTGTTCCAGCAAAACACATACTCTGTACAAGTCTCAACAGGTACAGAAATGGCCATACACAAAAATACGCTCAGTGGCATTGTTTTATGGATGACGAGGCTCACCACCGCACCTTCTCACCTCGTGTCTGCACATATAGTAACATATCTACCACACAGAGAAGGCTGTGGTAAATCTGATTTTTTTTTTCATTCCTGGAAATAAACCGTATTGCTAGAAATGAACTAAATAAATCCACAGCAAATTACATACAGCAGAAAATTATGGCAGGTTCTTTTACTTTATCTTTAAAACCAATTAGACCATGTTGTCACAATCCACAGCACCCCAGCATTCATTTACTAACCCAATAGTTCCTCCAAGTGAACCAACTAACACAGTTACCATTCCAAAGGGCTGATCTGGCTAACAATCTCTAAAGTTAGATGATATACATGGCATTAAAATTTTGTGAACATGGTAGTTGTGATTGCGCTCGATGTCTCTGAAGAGGAACTAAGGGAGAGAAGTTTAGCACAATCTGGAGATATGACAGAGTCCTGCCTTGATCACAGGCGAGCTCAAACTGCAGCTGCAATGACTGCCTACAACAGTGAGGAGCCACCCTCTAAGCTGAAGATGCTCCCAGTGTACTAAATCTATTCGTTATCGCTTCCTTAGTCAGTCAGCTGCCCTCCACTGGCACAGGCTAGAAGGCTCTGACAGAGTTCAGGTGACACCACGCTACACAGAATGAGGATGGGGGACTGTCTCACACGCCCTCTCCTCAAGCCCTAGTTAGTCCCATAGGTTTCTCCACACAAATCCTGCTTCAGAACAACCCAGCTGCTTAGAACACTCTGAGAAGATAAAATGTAAGGGGCATTTCCAAAGCGCTCTAACATGATTCTCACCTTAGAACCTCTGTACTTCACATGTATGACAAAGAGTAAGTAATTGTCTTTTCCTCCTTTCTGTAAAGAGTTTGACATGGCAAATGTGCCAAAGTCAAAAATAAACAGAAGCATTTCAGGCCAAGCACTCATTTCCTTGTATTTCAACAAAAATATTTTCACAATAGCACGAAAGCCGTCAGAAAGAGTGCAAGACTCCAACACAGACTGGTTAGCAGTTTTGGGGAGAGAAAAAAAGAAAAAAAAAGCAAAGCACCAGCCACTGCAGCATCCAGTGTTTGGCATGGATCAATGACCAAAACAAAAGAACAAAAACAAGGAAGTGTGAAGTAAAGGTTAATTGCACACTAGTTGGGTTGGTGCTATAAAACTAACTCAGCTAAAATATGTAAGTGACCTTGTGTGATAATTGCTTGGAAAAGCAGGCAGGCAGCTTTGGATAGGTAATGTAACCAGGCCAATTTTTTAGAAAAAAATGTCTTAAAACACATGACGTTATGTGAACTATTCCCCAAAGTAAGTCACCTAGTCATAATATGAAAATCAAAAATACTACTTTCAATACGTTTGCTTTAGGGAGAGAGACCTTGAAGGATTGGAACAGGCTACCCAGGGAGGTGGTGGAGTCCCCATCCCTGGAAGTGTTTAACAGACGTGTGGGTGTGGTGCTGAGGGACAAGGTCTAGGGACCCTGGCAGCCCAGGGGGAACGGTTGGACTCCATGATCTTAAAGGTCTCTTCCAAGCAGATGATTGTGTGAAGGATCTCTACTATTCAAGTTAGCCAGTGCTGTTCATCCCCAGGCTACTCCAATGAGCATGCAAAACGGGCTGCGTATTTTTTAATGATTTCCTATTGTTCCATAGTCAGTACTAAAATGAATAAGAAACAAGTCATAAAAAACAAGATACCATTTAATACCTGTTTGAACACCGCAATTTTATTGACGTATTCCCTTAGGAGTTTATGCTTAAGCCGTTTTCCTTCTTTTTAAGCCCACAGGGGAGGCACAGCAGCAATTATGCAATGTTCTGCCTTCAAAGGCAAGGAGGCAGTTTGGATCGAAACTCTCAGTTAACAATTCACGGAAAGCACAGCAGGCTTCCCGATGCATCCCAGCCTAGATACTCGAACAGAGGTCCCTCACACCTCACCTTCAAGTCTGCAGCCGGATAATACAGCATTTATTCAGCGTCCACAA
>NW_010429517.1:0-367 GCF_000710305.1 Buceros rhinoceros silvestris
TTTTAAGAATTAAAATATTTTTATATATATATATGTATAACAAAATTTCCCCACTACTTGCAGTTCTTAAAACCATTAAACACAGTGCTGAATCCAGAAGTCTATCCCAGCATAACTGTACTGCCTTTAGGAACAAAAAAATTATTCTAGAAAATATTCTCGAAGCAACAAAGTGAAGTCAGAAGCCTATTCCCTAACACATTTGCCTGTTGTCCGCCTCCTACAGAGTTCTTCAGGAGTATGGTATCAACAGGAGGTTGCAGGGGAGTAGAGATAAAGTGCAAGTGTAAAAGGCTTGTGTCTTGTGAAAGAAAAGGAAGGCAACGGCTGGTGCTGCTGGCTCAGGGCCGGGGTGTGGGGGGCCCCC
>NW_010429517.1:440-21689 GCF_000710305.1 Buceros rhinoceros silvestris
TGTTGCTGCTGTCTCAGGCCAGTGTTGTGGGAGACCCCAAACTAACCCAATTTCTCTGTCAATTCCCTGCCCTGGTTAGACACCTCGGGACATATAAATGGTAAAGCTTTCCCTGGAGCTTACCAAGACTGAAGTAGGAAGCATCTCACCTACTTCAAAGACTCCCGCGTCATTCTCACTCAGGGTCAGTCCCCACTGACTCCCCTTACAGGTGAACTGGGAGGACAGGGGTGGGAGAACAGGGAAGGAAAATCCATCTGTTTTAGTATAAAAACTACAGTTGAGATGTAACACCTTTTGGAGGTACCTAGAGCTACGAAGCTGGCGTCCAGCTCCGCTTTACAATACCCCACTTTTCCATTGCTAAGCTGGGCCAGCTGGATTCATTTCTGTTGAGTAATTAAATTGCTAATTAAACTGAGTTGCTGTTATCACGCATTCCTAAAGTCTCTGTTTCAGAAACAAGATGACTGTATTAACTCTCTTTTTTGGCTTTTTTAGCATGGTTTAAGTCCATTTCACTGGTGGATAAAAATATGCAAATAGTCATCTTAAAGGATCAAGCAAAACAAAGGTAAATAAGGATTACCACACATTCCTTCTCAAGATCTTGTGATTCTGCAGTCACCTTCCCGATTCTGAGATATTTATTAAAGTCTCTAAAAGCTTAATCCAGATAATCAAATTAAAGCTGCCGTGAGAATCTGAACAGCAATCTCATAATACTGAGTGATAAAACAGCAGATGAATTTTAATTCCATAAATGCAAAGAAATGCACAAAAAATAACCCTAAATGTGCATACGATTATGTATATAATGATGGGCTTTAAAGTAGTTATTACCACTCAGAGAAAAGATCTTCAAGACACCAGCTTAAGCCCAGTGGTATTCAAAAAGCAAACAGAATGTTGGCAATCTCATGGAAGGAATTAAGGCTAAAATAGAAAACAACGTTGTGCCATCCATTGCATCCCAAGTATTGCAAGTACTTCTGGTCATCCAACCTGAAAAGCATGTAGCAGAACGAGCAGAGGTGCAGAGGGGGACAGACACTGTCATCAGGGGCTTGGAAGATCTTGTTGGCAAAGGGGAGATTTAGTGGACTAGTATTCTGCTGGACAGGTACCACATAAAGAGATAGGATAATGGCATATGAAATCAGTAATGATAGGGTTAAAGTGCAAAGAAAACTATTATTTAGCACTTTTTATAATCTGTGTCCAACTCCCCCCACCCCCATCCCCCCCTCCCCAGGTAAACTATCAGCAAGCAGGTACCCAACAAAGAAAAGGTTTGGTGTGGTGTTTCCTGTCCCCTCTCTACGCCTGCCCCCTCCCATCCCACTCCCACCACCCCTCCCCTCCCTCCGCCAAGAACACAAAACTGAACTGTGGATCTCATTGCCCCAGGAGGCTGCAAAGGAGGAAAGTTTAAATGGCCCTAAAAAGGAATTAGACACGTTTGTAAAGGACAGTGAAGCACAATGGTCCTTAGGCAGCCTCTAGCTCAGAGATTCTTTAAGATACTGAGAGATACCAAGTAGGAAGGTGTGAGAGGGAGGAGATTATGCCTGCTTTGCTTCCTGTAGTCTTTTCCCAGCCATCTGCTCTGAGCGGTATGGAGACAGGATACAGGTTAGACAGAGAGCTATTCTGAGCCACTAAAGCAAACCTTATGTTCTTACTATGTTTTCCTCACTATGGGTAAAGCAGGAATTTATCTTTGCTCAGTACAAGGGTCAACTTTCTTTCAGCAATAGAATCACAATAAAAAACTCCAGAACTCTAATTCTAACATTCTAATATAAACAAATATCTCTAAATCACTTAATAATGTATTATTTTTTAATAACAACTTGGACAGTGGTTAGAAAGAAAACCATGTTTCATTTATACAGGAATAAAAGCACCTTTCAGACTACGGATATCTCTAGTTTTTAGGGTAAATATCGGCATAAGTCTAGACCAAAAAGAATTCTATAGCTAATCGTCCAGATATGTAATAAAACTTTTTCTAAGACTATACTTCTCCAGTTCTGAGTGAATTCCACGAAAATTACCAACATTGAATACTCCCGTAAGAACTGCAATGTTTAACTTGCTTTTATACAACCCTAGTGCATTATCCTGGTGCTGAAGATTTGATCGAGTTGTCTTTTCTAATCTTCCAGGAAAAAATACTTATGCCAAAGCCCTTTACAAAGAAAAATACAGATTAAAATTTTGTTAAAGCCCATCACACAAGCCACATTCTGTAACATCCAAGCTGAGGTAGGCATTCCATATTCATTTTAACGGAGTGTTATCCACACACATGATTTTAATTTTAGCAGTAGCAAGGAATTTCACATCTCTTCTCAGGAACTCTCATCACAGCATGACAAAAATCCACATCGTATGAGCCATGCCGCCTAGGAACACCTGATCACAGTTATCCTTTTAGTTCAACTCCTTTGATGAGCAATTCCTAAAGGCAATGCTCTGAGTTTGTGGAGAAAACATATCTCTGGCATTAAACTCAAAGATTTACAGTGATGGGAATACATTTCAGAGAAGGAGAAACTCCAAGAAGAAATCACCAATTATTTCAACGAGTTTAAAGCTTATCTTACTTTGCTTGGTGTCGCAAAATTCTATGTGCATAAATATATGCAAAGCTGAACTCACATTTGGCTACAATAATGTTTAAAAAAGAAGAGCTGGGACTCAGTTCTCAGAAGGATCAAATCCATGGTGGCACTATTTCAACGTCAAATTCAGCACAAGTCTGTACCAAATCTCAGCTGATGGGCACTGAGTCATATGAAAGGCAATGTACAACAGCAAAAGCTGAAGGGCAATATTCCCAGTTCAAACATCTCCTCTCAGTTGCACATGATAGTAATGAATTTTGATATGCTGCTTTTCTTGTATAGCTCCCTATAGCAACATCTGCATGCATAAGGAGAGTAGAATAGCAAAACAGAGAAGCACCGGCTCAGAAGTTATTGTGATTAAAATGGTCAAAACAGCTAGATTAGGTCAACAGGACATTGTATGAGCATTCCCTCGCTACTGCCCAGTAAAAGCATTAAATTGGTCACAGTAATAACTGTGAATGCACTCTGAAATATGTGCAAACTCATTACCTCTATATAACACTGCACAAACAACAGGACCATAAAGCACAATTAACTTTTTAATGCAAGTCTTCTTTTTGGGTACACAGGCATTTCTTTTGCAAAGCAGGTCATTCTACAAAGATCAGTGCTACCTTCTCCCCAGATAAACACTTAAAAAGTTTTCTTATTGATTTTTCAAAGCTTTCCGTATTTGTAATAACAATGCCTAGCTTAATTACTGTAGCAATAACAGGGCACATTTGCTACCCCAGGAAAGGAATAAGAGTCTGCCATTATGTCTGTCTCTCAGATTAAGAGCTAAGCAACAACAGCAACAACAACAACAAAAATTCCTGAACACATTAAATATTCTAGCTGGGCTTTCTATCAATCTGGTCATTACTAAAAAATACCCCAAGGGGAGAAAAAGTTACTACATTTTTGTGATTCTCAAGAACAAATGAGGGAAACATGAGCAGAACAGTAATGCAGAGATTAGGGTTGGCAGAGAAATGTACAGGGGGTGGGGTGTTCGATTTTGTTTTTTAAGAGTTCCAGTAACCACGGGAAGAATGCCAGCACACAAGCAATTTGCCCATCAGCTGTTAATTGTCAGTGACCGCTGCCACAGTTATTAGAAGTGAGAGAAGGAAAACTTACCACAAAGGCACACACAATTCGGCATAAACCCTGTTTGCACGCAAATTTTAAATGTGGATTGCACTGCCACCAGAATACACATTGTTCTCTCCAGAAAGAATATTCATGAATACCTAATTACAATATTTGCTGTTGCATAAACAAGATCTCAAAAAGCACAATCCTCATCTGAATACAGAATGCTTCAAGTCAATCAGTGATGGGAGCCTAAACCGAGAAAAAGGCAAAGCCTGCTTTTTAGAGATGACCTGTCTTTCCGTCTAATCCAATGCACTTCAGCGTATTGCCACAGAAGCCGTTCAGTGGGTTTTGGAGAAATCCCCTGTCACCTTTCACTAACTTTATTTGGGCTGCTTTGGAAAAATAATAAATCTGTAGGGTTCTTTCAACATTAAGCTAAAAAAAAATTAGCAATGACATCTGTCATCTGTCTTCTTCTGTTGTACCGGTGTCACTTACAGTCTTTCTGATGATTAAGTAAGAGTTGAAAGCATGTTTATTACCTTCCTTTATCCATAACAACTCATTCCAATTCTGCTTTTGCCTACCTAGTGATAGTGCAGATAAAATAAATTCTTCAGTTCTTTACTAGCACAAATGTTCCTTAAACTAGCAACTTTATTTCTTGCAGGGTTAAGATTAGGGGAAAAAGATTATTTGCTTTTACTCCTCGCTAGACCAAATTCTACTCTTTTCAACTATGTGTAAGATTCTGCTTCAGTCAGCAAAACAAGAGAGAATTCAAGCTGGGCATTACGAAATTTTAATGCAACCATTTACTGAAATAGATAACTAGGTCTATATGGTTCTACCCAGCATTATTTGTGTGGTTTACTTATAGAAATTTACATGTTAGCAAATACATTCTAGCTACAATCAGGAATTTTTTAAACAAAAAAGTGATGTGCAAATTCCAGCAATCAGTGTAGCCAGCAGCAAGTAGGCAATATTGTCCTACTTACCATGATTATTTCACGAGACCGATAAAAATCTAAACCCTCAATTTAGCTCCTCAAAAATCAATGCCCACATTTAATGGATAATCTAAACTATTCAACAGATGTCAAACACGGCACTGTGAGACTAGACATCAGAGGGAAGTATGGGATCAGAAGTACGGAGAGAAGAGACTAAAGGTGATAAATTCCATCAAGAATTTGAAAAAAAAAGAAATGAAGGGGATAAAACACAGAAAGGTCAAACAGTTTTGAAAATCCCCTATGAGGTGAACAGGTATTACATGTCATGCCTTTAACAGTTGTGAAGTCACACTATTTAAGGTTTTTCTATATCATTTTTCAGTACTCATCAGAGCAACATTGTATGATCTTGTATGTTCAGCTTGCAAATACAGGCACATTCTTGAGTTGTGAAGAGGCAAAATAAATCAAATAGTGGTGGGTACATAATGCCCAAGCAGAAATATCATGGCAGTGAAAGTCATCCCAGAGAACTGAAGGATAGGGAAGTTCCCGGAAGCATCTGTCTCTTTGAACAAAGTGGACCACCAGAAAATAATGGCAGTTTTAAGGAATACTAATGGAGGCTACAACCTGCAACAACCTAATGACCCCCATTAAACCTACCGAAAAAACAATTGAAAGATTGAAAAGTCTACAAAATCACACACAGCCCCCTTCCCCCCAACCACCAACAATGGCAGAGCTTTCCCACATTCACAGCTGAACCAGAAAGAAATGAAATGATTCTTCAAGTCCAGTGGAGGAAACTAGGGGATCAATTCCTGACAGAAACCCATAAAAGATGAATGTATGAGTATAGAAAATATATCAGTCCCAAAATAGCTAAAGCTGACTTCATTCATTCTATTTGTAATGGTGAAAATTTCTAAAACATTGACATAAATTGAAAATAAATTGGTGGTCAAGCAAAAAGCAGAGTATGAAAAGCATGAGCTCCATCTTGTGAGAGCAGTGGTAGAAATGTTCAGATTCAGTTGCTTCACATGACCTTGATGGATTTACTGGGGGCTGCTGTAGTATCTCTAAAAGTGTTTAATTATGAAAGTGACACACAATTATTCTGGATGCATTTTGGAGAGAAGGAACAGGACTTTCAGATATGGATAGAATATTGCTATTTCTTTAACAGGAAAACTGAGATCACTGAAACTTTCTTAAAGGAGTAAAAATTGTAGAATTGTGTTTTTCCATAAGGGAAAGCCTTGCTCCCACAAGCACGTGTTCTATATATGGAAGGTAAACTACAATTATCAATTCCACAAGCAAAACTTTTTTCTTATAAAAAGGGAAAAACACAGACTACTTAAGAGATAAGAGAAATCCAGCTGAGACTGAAAGTGGAAAAAGGTGTCTGCTAGCTTAAACAGATAAATCCAACCATCCCTTATCCCTTTGCTGTCTCCCCCCAAAATAGCAGAACTTTTGGAGAGAGCAATTCATGTCTTTCATGGTGGTCTCAGAGCAGAAAGAAAGAAAATTTTCTAAAGCTAAACCAATTCTCATATTTTTCAATGTCCATTTGAGCAAACGTACACTGAAACAAAGTCCAATGTCCAGTACATTTAACTATGCGGACAAAAGCCGTAGCTTCTGAGACATCACCAGTCAAGCAGAGCAAACAATGTTATCACTGCAGTGGCAGTACAGGAAAAGAGTAGGTCATCAACAGTGAGATGTTATCTAGACTAAGTAATTTCTCAGACAAAATCACTAGTTAGCACTCTTGTTACTAGTTTTGACAGTAAGATGGGACTTTTTTCCCCTTCATGCACTGGAAGGAAGAGTATCCAGTGGAAGAACTAGGTGCTACTCCTCTGTACAGATAAGCTCCCTGGGCAGCCTTTCAGTCTCAAGAGTCACCAGAATCTGGCCTGCATGGCTACAGAAATGTGCATATATGTAGCTATGTTGAGTAAAGCTCGTTTGAGTTTGTTTATAGTAAACGACTACATTTATCTGAAATCCCTCTGCATTTCTATGGCCTTTTAATTTTCACAGTTGCATAAAACAACAAAGATCCACCACTTCACCAGAATGTGTAATCAGAAATTATTATTTTGATGACACATTAGACTATATCCTGTGGAATTTATTTATATATAAAGATTCTGTGTTTAAAAGAAATAAATTCTAACACTTCCTATCTGGATTCCATAATCCTACCCATTCACCTCACCAGTCCTTTGTTCCTATCTTTACTATGAGCAGGATTTTTCCTATCCAGAGACATTTTTCTCTCCTTATCTTTCTGTGTTGAAATACTAATGTTTTAAGGCATCACAAATCCAAATCTCTTTTTATATAGCCTGCAACACGATCTCCACATTTCTGCTTTTTATACTTTCCCCCTTTTATAGCCACTTATTCTATTCCAAAGCCTTCTACTACGAATTCTGAAAATGCAGTTCTTCCCTTCCCAACTGTTCCGTGATAGCCACCATCCACAACCTAGATGCCTATGCATTCCTCCCACTCAGGCACATACACTTCTCAAAAAGCTTCACACGTTACCACAATTTTTTTTTCTCTCCCACTAACAGCGATTATCTGCGACTGGGTCCGCAAAGGTATTAGTCATGAAAGACAGTGGATTTTTAAAGTGCTGCATTATCTGTCAAATCTTAAATACAGGACATCCGTGCTCAGGCAGGATTTTCCAGCTCTATTTAACAGTCACTTCGAGGAGTTTTGGATAGAATCAAAGCCAGGTCTCACAAAAGGAAAATTACTGAGACATTATTTAAAGCATATTATAAAACTAAAAAGAAAAGGGAAGCCAGGAAGTCATAAGTATATGGAATTCAGCTAATACTAAGAAGAAACTTTGAGGTAATTGTATTTGTGAAGTTCAGCTGCTAAAGCCACAGAAGTTTGGATTCATATTCACTTGTCTATAAATGTATTGCATCATAAGTAAAGAAAAATCAAGGAATGCTGAAAAGACAAATAGTCTGCCTTTAAAAGAATCTGAAAAATAATGAGTGTTACTAGAGATTTTAGCAAGTTTGTTATATTTCTTATCTGCTATCAATGTGCTTTGAAACGATTGCCAGGAATTATCCAACAGGTCTGTGCAACAAGGCAAACTTTCCATCAAAGAACACCAAATTGTTTTTAACTTCTAAATTTGATGAAATTGCTGACCTTCTGGATGAAAATTAAATGAGGAGATTATGAAGATTAATTTTTTAAAAGGAGAAGATTGCTATTCCTTTTTCATTAATGATCTCTGTTAAAAACAAGAAGTTTCATAAAAAAGCCACAGGAAGGAGAAATAATAAAAATGAAGGTAGCTGGACATATTGTAATGAATATAATCCCACAAGCCCCTTTTTGTCAAATCTATTATGCTTCATTGCCATTTAGAAGTCAAGGACTGAAGGATTAAAGCTATAGAAAGAATAGGATTAAAAATCATGTATTCTGATTTCTTCTTATGATTAAATAATATTTCAGAAGGAATTTCAACCTTTTTGTTCTTTATTGGCATCAAGGCTTGAGTATGATCTTTGCTAAATATGGTAGTGTGAATTCTTTTCTCTGTGATAAGATTTTCTTTCAGAATTTCCCATATCGGAGCATTTCTTCCAATGGTTCTTGCTGGAAAATTTCAGACAATCTCTATTCCACATACCGCAGAACGCTTGCATTTTAGTGGCAAAACTCAACTTCTTGTAGTCTGAGAATTTTGCTACTTGCTTCAGTGGTGAGCGAAATCCAATTTATATCTCATTAAAGATGTGAAAAGATGTTAAAACTTTGTCCCTGTTTCTCCTGATGAGTTTTTTTAAAAAAATCTCTCACCCTTCCTTTCTAAATTTCATGACGCATTCCAGCTGAAAACTACCTAAGCTTAGCTAGGTAACTTGGTAAGAAAGTGAAAAAGGGATGCTGTCAGAGACTGGACACGAGGAACTCCAGCAGCACCAGCAGAAACTCAAGCTACTGTAGCCATTTTGCTGTGGTCAGGTAGCCTTGGACCATCCTTCAGTTGTGGCATATCCTAAACTACACTATGTTGTTAGCTCCGGGTTACTGCATTCCTTATAATGGACATTTTATTACACGTCATAATAAAGACTTAAACAGTAAAGGCCCATATATCAAAAATAATACTTCATACCCCTATGAACTTTTTCAGCTGAGAATCTTGGAGGAATTTACAAGCTAGTACATTTCCCAGCCACCTGAAAGGTGTGTTTACATGACCGCCTTTCATAAAACACCAAAACTCGAAGCAATTTGTTTTCGCAACATCACGAACTAATTAGAATGAAAGCCTGTGATTTTCCTCATTGAGGACCATGGGACAAGTCAGTAGCTTCCATTTAGCAACATTTGAAAACCTCAGGTCACTGGAAGAGTTACTACCGGGCTGACAGTACCTGTACTGGCAGGGAACCTTGCAGCCTGTGCGGTATGTCAGCAGGCTGCCACAGGATGCCTGTGGGTCCTGGGCATCTCCCCATTTAAACACACCATCTGGGTGAGCAGTGAGAGAAGTGAGTGCAAGACAGCCAAGTGCTAGCTGAACAATCAAGGAAAACAGATTTTTTTTCCTATACTTTTATTCAATCTTGTCCATGCAATTACCGACTCTATTTAAGATTAAGGTTAGTGCTCTGTAGGGATTTGTGTGTCTGAGACTGAGAAACTATAATGGTTCTGAAAGCAAAGTAATACTAAATAGTCCACTACAGCTTAAAGGACTTGTCTGTCACACTGGTAAGTGTGTTCCAAGGAGAGCAGGGAGATACAAGCAGGTTGCTCAGGGCTAGCCCCAAGGCATAGACAGCCAATGTAGGTACATTTGAACAGATATTTTGTCCTCAATCTTACCCAGAGATGAAGAAGAATTACTCTCATAGCTGTATAACTACAACCAGCTTGTCCAGAGAAATGTCTTCTGAATGTTTAGGAAGAAACACTAATGAGGTGCCCCCTTTCTTATTTTTATTATCATTATAGTGACTTTGGCATTGAAGGGGTTTTTTGTCCATTAATGCCCAGCTGGTGTTGCCAGCACAAAATGCCCTTCCAAAGGTCATGACAGTTCAAGAGATTTCATTACTGTTTAATTAAACCAAAATTGAAAATGCAAGCTGAGAAATGCATGTTCGATATGTACTTCAATGGCAGAAAAAACCTCATTGTGATCAATATTATAATAAGCAGTGTCAGCTCCATTACAAAACTGATGGTATTAAACACTACTTAAAAATTGGGTTAATAATCTGCAAAAGAGAGTTATAAGTAAAAACTCTGTGGTTTAAAGGTGCAGTGTTCTTATCATCTGGAAACACCTGGATTTAAGTCAAAACTGGAAATGAAGTTGGTAGTCTGTCAGTCCATTTCCTAATTCCTAGTCATTTGTTCGTATCACAAAGCCACCAGGAGGAGTGCGTGATGGGCATTTCCTACTCAGACTTGACTCAGGCCTGGAACAGGAAGGGTTTTGATGTCTGAATTGAAAAGCATTTGCAGAACAGTATCAAAAGTTTGCAGCAAAATTACTCATGTGTTCCAGGCACTCTCAGCTGAACTCTAAGCGTTGTTTATTTGCCCTTGGGAAAGAAAAAAAAAACAACAGCCCTTGGCATAGCAACTCAAACCATCCCAAAGGAGATAGTTTAAAATGTCTAGGGACAATGTCATGTCCTACATTGTGCTCATAGTTTTTCCTCCGCATTGATTAATTTGACGTTGTATTCTGCACGCTACCTGGCAGAGGAGCTTACTCAAAGTGTTTTTCTCACTTGCACGATAGAGTCTTTTCCAGGCTCTAATAGAGCAAGTTGTTCTATTTTAAAATAACAGAAATGGGTCCCCACGCATTTTTTTTTTTGAGAAACACATATAAGCCCTGTCCTCAAGAGAGGATGCAGAGGAGGCCAGACTCTGACTCTTAGATGGATGTGATACTTCAGAGCCTTGAATATTTTGCCAAGCTCTGGAAAGGATCAGGATTTGAGATGCAAGCTTATGATTAACCTTTTGCCTTTTTTGTCTTCAGCTATTTCTCTGTTCACTGTGCAGCCTCTCTGGTTTATCATTTTGTACTCGATTCCCTACCCACAAATAAATTCCAAACCGGGAACCGGATTCCCTTTCAGGCACCTGGTCACCACCTACCAGATGTTGCAGCAAGTACATGGTAGATGCCCACATCAGCTATGAAGGGGAATTTTTTTCTTTTCTCTTCACAGACTGCCTCCTCGGCTGTCTCCTATCCACCATGACTGTGCGTGACGCTTCCTCTTTCTTTTGAAATTATTTAACATGCCATATTGAGACAAAATGGTTCTGTATTTTTCATGGAAAACACTAACTGGCATTTAGACTTCAGCCTCCAAATGGCTTCAGTGAAGAAGAGATGAACCCACTTTGAATATTCCTGAAATTTTGCATGAGACAGATAGACAGGTAGATAGACAGAAAGTTTTAAAAAAGTGGTTGGCACCTGCTTTTTATTAATTGAGGCCAATAGAAATAACAAAATTAACATAGACTAATTAAATTTTTATGAACTGCATGGCTGCCATGAACCATGGACTGAAAACTATTAGAGACAGACACTCCTGTGGCCTTTACTCATCTGTGGCTTAGTCATATGTTATAAATTAACATTAAGCTAAAATTCTCCAAGACAGTTTTCCTGAAAAAATGCACACATGAACTGCTAATAAAATAAGCAAAGGATGTGGTCATGTTTCATTCTACATAAAAGCCTTATTTTATATGGTTACCTGTGCAACAATCAACAACATTCCAGCAGCTGAATAAAAGAATTAATCTATGCTGGTACAAAGTCTGAAAAAGAGACTCTCCTCAATGTATTTCCAACAGCAAATATAATACCCTGGAAACAAGGTTTAAAATAGTAATGCTGGTAGACCCTTGACTACAGTGGAACAAATGGAACCATTTAACATGCAATGTAACTAGCACTTAGCATTAGGTATCAAACATGACTTGTATAATTCTAGGAGTTCTTGTTTTGATCAAGAACAAACATACTTTTCTGAAGGTGATAGCTCTTTCTGCTTTGGTCCCAGGGAAATGAACTTTATGGGTTCATCCTGTCTGTCTGTTCACCATTTCCCTCTGTTAAAGCCTGAATCTATTACTAGTTTTCAACTAAATTTAGCTGAGGCACAGACCTCTCAAAGATAAATACATCACCCCTGCTTCAGATAACATTATACCCTGAGCTCAGCAGGTACTCGTCTGGCCTTCACAAGCCAATTTGGTTTGCAGAGACAACTTAAGAAAAAGAAAAAAAAGCCTTTTACAAGCCACTGAGAGAAAAATTTGTAGGAAGAAATGAGAAGAATACCCCACTGAGAGACACAGTGGTTGGAGTCACGTATGCACTAGACAAAGCCCAGAAGCTACCATGCTCTCCCTGTTTGTATTGGGATCCATACATTCAACAGAAACAGGCTTGATCTGGAGTTGCAAGATGTCCTGCTAATGCTTTGTTCACTCAACAGAGTAGGACACTCCCCCATCATTCCACATACTCCTCCACCCATGTACAGCATTGCTCCGTCCAAGTTTCTCATGTAAATCTCTGATATGGATTCATCCCAATCAGCCAAAAAGTCCCTCATCCTTTCGTACCCTAGACTGCTGAGAGTTTTGGTTTCAACCTCAAGGCTACTGCTATTTTGATCAAAAGAAAACCCATTTGTAGATGAGTATTTACCTGCTGCAGGTTGCTGCTAGTAGGCATTGCCATACTTAAACGTTACCCATACAAGATAAAAGTTCACTACTTGGTTTCCACTGAAAATATGTATAAGGGATTCAAGAAGTAATGCCTTACTCACAAAAAACAGCACGCCTATGCCAAATGCATCTATAAAGCAAAAATATGCAAGGTCAACATGTCATACTACAGCACAGTGAAGGATCAGGTTAAACAATCACAAATTATTTCTTACTAAGTTTGTGATCTACTTTTAAGTTGCAATGTTGGATAGAGTCGTGCATATGTTTAAGTATAGAGCATCTTACTCAAAGGAAGGAGGTGTATACAGAGAGATATTATACAGTTTGATCGTGACAGAAATGATCAAAAATTCTCTGTAAATAAGAAAAAAGTGTGGCTAAAAGCACTGAAAAAACTTTAAGCGGTCTGAGTCACATCTATTTCTTTGATGAAAAAAAAGTACTGCTAGATATTCAGTAAGAATTAAAAAAAGAAACCCTTGGCTCCCATTTTGAGATAATTTATTTTATATGTTGCAAAATCTTTAGAAGTGAAAAGAAAAATTATTTATAAATAAAACAAAACAGTTTGAAACACAAGCAGATTTTTTAGATGCTCATAATGAAACAGAAAATCTGTGGATTAATGATAATGTCAATTATCTATTTTTCAAAAATTATTTATTTTTGTTCCATATAAATAATCTTCTCGAAGGAGGAAGAAAAGTATCAGATAGCAAATATAAAAAGGAAGAAAAATTTTAAATCTTGTTTCTTTAAGTGGTAGATTAGATTGAATTTTATGCCTAATAATAACAACAAAAACAATATTACCTCATAAATCTACAGGATCTCTACAATGGTTCATCATGTGGTTTGAACTCTTAACAATAAATTTGAAGCATATTAAATGTAAGCAAGATGAGAAAGACAATCCTAGATTTTAATTCTTTCACGCCAACAGTCAAACAACCATGATATTATGAAAAGTTATTAATTTTAACAAAGTCTATTGAAATTTGACTAAATATTGGTTTTGGATTCCTGTTTACATTTGTGGAACTAAAACAGGTGCCTGTATAAACTTTCCTCTGTCACTGGAAGTCTGAGTTTAAGTTCTACCAGAGTTAGGGAGGAGGAACACCTGCTGGAAGCAAGCAAAATAGTCAAGACTACAGACTAATTGCTGGGCTTGAGTAATTTCTAGGATGCCCTTAGTATAGGGCATGTAAAAATGGTGAGGCAGTAGTTTAGAGCAGGAACATGAAGAGGGATTGTATGTTAAGTGGTGAGGTTGTCAGAAAGAAACATTTTTCAGCATTAAAGCACTCATAAAATGTAATATAAAATGTTTGAAAACATTTTTTCTTAAATCTCAGCACCAGTTAAAGAGGTTTCCAAACTGAAAGTGCAGCGAACAAAGCTGCTCCTGTGTCTCACAAGAGATGTGAGAACGCACTACATGACATTTCAGAAAAAAAGTAACAAAAAATGGGCTTATTTTCTCATGTGAAATATTACTGGCTTCCTGAGATAGTTCTACCCTTGAGATTACAAATAGTCTAATCAGTTATTGCTCTTATGATTCTGAATTTAACATTTGTCTTCTGTTTTGCAGCCCCCCCTTTTTTTTCTCCTGGAAAGAATAATATTAACTATACGAATGTTTAAAAATTCAGTTCTAGCAATGAATCTACAGCTTTCCTTTTAATTTTTTTTTCTTTTGAGAAATTCTGGAATGTTTAGAGTTGACTGACAAAGATGACAGTGTTCTCAAAAATTGAAAGGGAGCTGGATTCCTGAATTTGTGACTGTGTGTGCACACTGCATGTGCTACAACACACTGTGTGTGCCACGCAAAACCCTGAGAAGAAACTCTGCTGTCTGGGTGAAAAGGAAAAGGGGGAAGTCCTGTATGCCATGAAGTGGCAGGGCAAGGATATATGGAGGTGAGTATTGCTATTGGCAACTCCAGCGGGCAGATGTCCAGTGGGAGACATCATACGTAGCATGAAACGAGGGACTCATCCAGGAGAGAAATATGAAGAGGACAAGGGTATATGTGTGTGCCAAGGGTAAGGGCTAGGCTGACCACAGACAGATGCTCCCTATTAACCCCTCTACCTTCCCGAAGGGAATAAGGGAGAGAGACTTATGAATTGGAAAAGAAAACTCAAAAAAGCTTTAATAAATAAAGAAAAATAATGAAATACATACAAATATATACAAAAGCCATATTGACCCAACCCCTCTGATGGTAATCATGTCACTGTCACCACTGATCCTGAGGGACAGCCACTGCAAAAGTCCCAGACTAAACAGAGCTTCAAACAGTAACTGGATTCAGGAGCTGGATCTGGGAACTGGATTCAGGAACATGTGGATTGGGATAGGAGGCAGAAGAATGGACAGAGTCCTCCTCGGATGCTGGCCACTGAAGAAGAGTGCTTGACCCTTGTAATCCCTCAGCTTTAAACCAAATATGACCTATATGGGATGGAAAACCTTGCTGGTCAGCTTAGGGTCACCTGTCCTGGCCGTTCCTTCCCGCAGGTGCAGCCTCTAACTCACTGCACCCCACCGTGGTACACAGGATTTAGCAGTGACATTGGTCTGCACAGGAGCAAGTCTGAGCCAGAGCCTTTCTACAGACCAGTCCCTGATAGTGACTGTAAACACCAAGCATTATCACAGCTAGAAGCAGACACTGTCTGCACAAACACGCCGTTAACTTCAGAAAGTGCCGTCACAGAGGAGAGACTGAGCTGAGAAGTGAAATCACTGAACAGAATTAGTTCTGTTCTAACTCAAACCAGGACAGCGTGTGTTATTGGCATGAAGAAGAGTGCTGAAGCTGTGCGTGACAATGAGCTCAGCAAAAGGTATGGCCTGCAACTACAGGAATGGGGAAAAGTAAAACTCGACAAAACATGACAGGATGTGGGATCCAGTTCAAGATGGAGACACCTAAATGTAGTAGTCTGTCCGGTCTGCGTAAAGATGTTTACATGTGAATCAGAGATCTGTGGCCTCCAAGTGTCAAAATAGGGCTGACATTCACAGTCAATGAAGTTTAAAGGCAACTCAGCTCACCCTAAATACATGTCTATATTTTACAGTCGATCTGGTAGGTGTAGAGGAGATGGAAAGACAGATGACAGATGAATGCTAGGTGAAATCAGAGCTTTATTTATAGTCTTAAGTCTACTTGTATTTGAAAACTGAGAGATGATAGCAGAAAAGAGGTTGACACAAAAAAAAAAAGGGAGGCTTGAGAGTGATGGAGACTACTGATTGGGATGGATTAGTAATGAAATAAGTCAAATTTGTAGTAATGAAATAAGTGAAATTTGACATATCTGATCCCAGGAAATTTCAACAGCTGTTTAATCCCCAAATTGGATAAAGAAATAAATGTTCACTTTTCTCCAGAATGGAAAGTTCCCTAAAATGAATTAAAGAACTTGAAAAATTTAATTACTACATTTCTTAACCAAAAATGAACTTTCTAAAACCTGAGATATTTCATGTCATTAAGGCTGAACTGCCTTTCAATATTAAACTACATTTTTTCCTGCCTTATGGGACTTGTCATTCTTTTCCATATTCTCTCCAAAAGAACAGACTCTCTTAGTAGACCACTAACATAATACACCTGTAATCATGCAAATCCTGGGAGTCTGCTATGTAATATGACTTTACAGAAAATGGAGCAACCAGGGAACCAGCTCACAGAAACAAAGGGGGCAGAACTATAACTTCTGTAGTACTCTACAGATAAAAACTGGAAAACCATTTTTGATGTGGAAAAAAAAATAAAGGAATAGTTTAGAAGAATTCCAGTTCAGAAAAGCCAAATATTTAATTTATATTTTCAGTACAGAAAACACAATTATTTTTAATAAACTCAAGATTTTCTGCAGGAAATCAGAAATGTGTAAAAATTCTAGTTCTTATTGAAGAATTGCCAGCTATTTATTGGTATTACAAAACTCATCATATAGGCACCATATAACCAAAGAGGCAATTATTGCTTCAAAGACCTGACATCTAAGTAGATCTGACAGAACAAAAGTTGAAGTAATTTGCTGAAACTCATCCAGGAGTTCTATGACACAGACAGAAATAAAGAAGAGCCCTGAAAACCTCCCGACCTACAAAGGGGTTTAGAGCAGTGGGTGTCATTAAAGGAAAACAGAAAGAGTCCATGGCACAGAGGCAAAGAAAGCTTGACTTGGTAGAGCTTGTCAATCTCTTGGCAAAGGCATGTGAAAATTTTTCCAAGAGGAGGGATGTGCTGGAAGGTTGGTTCAGATTTTGCAAAGAGAAATGAGCAAGCAGTGAGATATGCACATACAGAAGCCAGAGAAAAGGAAGAAATTGTATTTGGCAAAGGAGTATTGAAGAACTGAAAGTAGAAGAGAAGAAATGCCTAGAGCGCAAGGGGCCCTCAATATCACTAGCCCAGGACTCAAATATCATACTCTGCTTGGACATTGGTGTGGAAACTGTGTTCTGGCGGCAGAATGAAGAAGGAGGATTTGGCAGTATTTGCACTGAAAGGAGATCAAAAAAGTTGGTTTGTTCAGAATGAAAACCTGATAACGGAATCTGATAGGTGATAAGGGCACCATTATGTATCTCAGAGAATCAATACAAGTTTTGGATGAGACAAAACGAATGTCAGTGAAAAACACAACTTATGCAGATAGTGATAAAGAAGCAAGGTAAGTATAATTTCCTATCTAAACACCAATGTCTTTCTAAAAATTTGTACCCTTGAGTAAAATGTGCCAGAATAAATCATACAGTGTAACAGAAAATATATCTGGCATAAAAAGCTTCCACGAAGCCATACCTGAAATGCGTGTGAAATTAATCCTTGATCTGACATTAAATCTAAACAAAAATTCCAAATCCCCACGTGCTATAACAAAGTCTCTAGTGATGGACATCTATGGCAAGGTCCAGTAATTTTAAGGCATACTAGTGATATTTAAGAACGTTTTCTTCTGAGGGTATTCAATTAAAAAACCCTCAAACCACATTTTTGAACAACTGAAGAGTCCTAGGAAAAGAGAGGATGTTGCAAGAACAATCTCTGTAAGAATAGAAAATCCCTCCCTGAAGTCTTCTATGCTTCAAGTACTTTGCATTAATGAGCTAAGCAACCCTTAGAAGAACAACATGACCCGGCATACTCTAGTAGTTCAATAATCCAGTAGTTGATAACTACAAAATAATGCTGTTTCTTTAAGGCATTGATCTTCATTTTAACTTGTCTCAGATACTTTGGTATTTTTTTAACATTTCAGTGCTCCTTGTGATCTCAGTATACAACAGCTAACACAAAAAGAAAACAAAAAGGCAACATACATTTACTCCAAGTAACTGGGATATTTTACTCTATTATAGACACTGGTGGATTTTTATTCTACTTTTTCCACTAGTATTCCTTAAGGAGCAGACAGATATATAGCGTCATATAAGTAACGTGAGAGATTCAGAATGCAAAACTCCTGTGCTCTTGTTTTGTTTCAGTAACAGACTTCTGTTGTATTCACTGTAGAATTTACTCCAGGAGCTAGTGTTGTCAGTGCCAGAATAAGCATCACAAAATCAGACATGCAATTTCTGATGTCAGAAGAGACCGTCAGAATTTCTGCTGAAATACGGAAGGGATTTTTGGAATACAGCAATCTTTCAAAATGAAGCCATTAAAAAAAAAACCCAGAAAACCTGGAACACTCTTTACCAAACCACTGACCCTGCATTTCACAGCCAGCAGCTCCTCAGTGACCTCTTTATCAGCTCAAACCGGCATGCAGTTTTTTTTCTCTTAGTAGTAACTATATTAGCCAAATGAAAGTATTTTGGAAAATTTAAAATAAATCGGATGCAGTACATGAAAACCTATTAACTTATTTAAAATATTTTAAAATGCTTCAATTTAATGCACACAACATACATGCATTTAACCCTCTGTATCTCACAACAATAAATTAAGTAGCAATATTTAGAAATCATTACTTCTTAACTGGCTAATTGAAGTGACACTGAACTATAAAACAATGAAAAAAACCCCTCCTCTCAGAAAAAGATCTTTTACTCTACGTTTTTACTTTGGCTTTTTAAAATGATACTGATTACTGAAACTTTACCAGAGGAAAAAAAGAAATTATACTGAACACATATAAGGTAGTTCAATATGATCTGTATTATTTCTTATCTCTGAATCTGTCAATATAGTAATCTCTCTTGCACAATAGCTACAGCTCCTTTAAGCATCATCAAGAGTATTTACGCTTTTAAATTTTAAACCATTAACAATGCAGTATCCCCCAAATCCAGCCTTGAACTCTGACAGACACTGATCTCTTTTCTCCCTCCCACACCCTGTTTTATCAGACTCTATTTTGTTTAAATTGGCTACTAAATAGCATAGCACTGTACCTTTAAATAAAAATCAAACAATATTCATATTCCCACGGTGCTGCTAGTTTCCCTTATGCATTCAATCGCCTGTAGATTAAAAGCTCAGAATCTGAAAAGGGATTCTGTTCTGCAGACCAAAGTTCTCTGTAGGAGATGAGGGAGAGGGTCAGTCCCGGAGTCACACACACAACAGGCAGAAAACACACTTGTGATCCTCAGCTTTGGATAGCATCAGAAAGGGGAATAAAAAGCAGAAACACATGGCACACTGAGAACTGGTATCACTTATGGCTCCTAACCAAAGCAGCAATTAAACACCTTTCATCATTCCCCCAAACGCCTGATTTTTGTAAGAACTGAGAGAGAGACACACACACACACAAAGGCAAATCCCCTCTGAGCAGCAACGAAAACTTAATAACCTACCATTTTCTTTGCACTCTTCTGGAGGTTTAGCCTTTTTCGCAAGTCGTGGATCCAGCCATGATGTTGTCTTTGTGTTATGGCTGAAAAGAAAAGAGATCACTCTGAGCAGACACATACTGAAAGGAATCAAGTTTATTCCTTAAGAAAAAAGGGTTAGTCCAACAAAATTGCAATCGATACACTTAATTTGCTTACTGGTTCTAAGTAGCCCTGAAGGAGGTGTAAGAGTAATTGTGCAAGGCAGCTGTAAATTTGGCAACCTCAGCTCCCTGTCCTCAAAGCAGCTATTTTTATTAAAATCAACTAGAATGTTGCCAAGTTAACCTCATTGAAAATGCAGAACTCATCCAGAGCAAAAGGAATTTATTACAAATACAGTGTTCTCCCGTTGAACGAGTGCAAGCGACAGGAATCTGTAGCATTCTCACAGTTTTCGGATAGAATTATTTTCATCTTAAAACTGTCCTTTTCATAAATGCAGGTTTGTTATTTCTCACCAGCAGCACTAGCAAGGCATAGCAAAAGTGATGCAAATTACAGCATGCTCCTGCAAAGTCTACATTTCCGGACAGAGTGATTAATGATACTTTGTTTAACAAACCTTTATCTCTCCATATATAATCCTTGTATCGAGATAAAATAGATATGCACAAGCTGAATGAATCATGTGTCTCCTTTCTGTACTCAGAATAGATCTCTGAGGAATCAGCCATCAAATAGCGTTGAACTGGCACAAACTGTTTTCTGGAAGAATATTTTGCCAAATGAACTGATACTTAGCACAGCTAATGAGACTTAAAATGAGATATTTTCAACGTATACCTTTTCCATAAGCATTTCAATTTGGAGCCAAATATTTTATGTTCGTTAAGAAAGGAAGACTATAAAACAGAAAAGGATGTGATCATCACTTTTTTTTTTTGAGATGCCTCTCCTACAATACCATCATTCAGAGTTACTTCTGACCCCTATTTTATTTATCTGATACATCTTAGAAGGATGCTTGTTCTATACTATTTATACCATACTGAATTATTTAGTTTATTATTAAATTGCTGTGTCATTTTAAAGTGCACTTAAGAATTCTCCTATAAACATCAGCATAAGATGTACAAAAACAGCAAACATGGCAAAAAAAATGTAACTGGTGGTTGGTGAAATACTGATTAACTGATAGTCCATGTGATCCAACACCAGTGGATCCCCTACGGAAAAACAAATGTATAGAGCCAGTTCCTTCTCTCTGTTCAGTCCATGGCAGTTAACTTTTCCTCTGCCTCGATTTCTCTCTCAAAACAGAGTGGTAATACCTACTTCTCAGCATTATTGTCACGATGTTAAAGCTTCCTCCACATTTTGGATCAGAAAAAAGGTAGATGAGAGTTACGTTTGCATAAAGAGGCAAGTAAAATGAAAATCGAGACATTTACATTCCTATTTTAAGCATGCCCTAGTCTAGAACACCATTCATGACAGATGAAGAGGATAAATGAGACCTTCTCTTACTTTGTGAGCAAGGCTATATTTGCAGAGAATGAAGAATGATAAGTCAAAGGTAAGGTAAATATGAAATAAAGCCAGCAGCCCGTGCTTGATTGCAAATGTAACTAAGACGCTTTCTGTGAAGCTCCGGCTGCCTGTGGTCTCCTGTAGGGTGTATTTTTATACTGCAGTCACAGCCGATCTGCAGCTTGTGCAGACGTACTTGAGCTAGCTTTAAATTAACTAGGGGAGATAGCAGCAGCAACGTCGCTGCAGCAGGATGGAGCTCAGCATGGGCCATAACCCCAGCATCTACCGAGCTACTTGGGTGCAGCCAGTAGCATGTGTTGAGCTCCACACTACCACACTACCACAGGTACCCTGTTAGCACTGCCAGAACGAGCTTGGTTATCTCTGGATTGTGGACACGTCTGCACAACAACCACTCT
>NW_010429517.1:21732-26158 GCF_000710305.1 Buceros rhinoceros silvestris
TGTACCCTCCGGCACAACAACCCCTCTTTCCTAGCTACCAGTTGTGAATGATTCTAGGGACCCCCACTGGCTGCAGGGACTAAGTCAGATTCAATGATAGTTTCCCACGGTTTTAAGAGTAATACACATGACTACTGCAAGTTATGTTTGCTGTGGTATAAAGTGGATCTCAAAGCATTTTACATAGGAAATAAAAATTATCAACCCTATTTTCAAGGTGGGAAAATGGAGTCACACAAAGTCATCAAGTGAATGTCCACAGCCAACAAACCAGCCTGTGGCAGAATCAGTACTAGAAGCCAACTCCGCTGCAAGTCAGCTAGCCAGTGTTTTCCTCACAGGTCCACGCATCAGAACAGACCAATTCACCAGCCCTGAAAACAATGCTATGACATTCCTGCAACAGACCTCAGGCATTTGTAAAGACAAGTGTCAAGCTGAAAATAAGCTCAATTTAGTACTACTGTTTAAAAATGTGAATTAGTTGAATTACAGCCTACATGGATTTCATTGAAACAGAGAATGTCAACAAGCAAATCGTTATGTTTCCCTTCAGCATTAATGTGGCTTCCATAAACCCAGAAGAACTGATGTCTTCCAGTTTTATACACTGTGGCCACTCTAAACAAAACCATAAACACTTTAAAAAGTCAACAGCTTTTCCAACAGAAGAATGATCCTTCAGCCTGCAGCAAAATTTTAGAGGATGAAGATAGTATCACACCTGGATCAGCTCTTACAGCACTCAGTCTCCTCTTCTAGTTACTGTCTCAAGCCCATTGAGATAATTGTTACCAACAACAAATAACTGCAGGAACAAAGTACCTTTTGAACATCATCCCCCTCCTCCTTACCCATTTCTATGACTGATCCCTTGCTCTGCCTCTCCTCTTTATTATCTATACTAAACACATACGCCACCTCTTGTCATGGGACTTCAAATATTTCTAGACAGGTGCTCCAGTGAGTAAAAGTCTTTTCCTGCTCTGAAGACAGACCCTACTTGGACAAAGAGTCCCCACCTGCCTTCTAACACCTCTACAGTACCATCAATGTCCTCTTTAGTGCTACATAGTGGTGATTGCTTCGATCATCTTAGCAACCAGGCACACAACACACAAACAATGAGGACAGATATGACTACTATTGCGCTGTTCTCAGTAAAAGAGGAAAATAAATAGCCTTGGATTACAGCATAGCGGTTTTTTGTTCATGTTTACTTCTGTCCTACACGGGAGGCTTATTTGCCAGAGTACTCTTCCAACATCCCTTGTGTCAGCTTCCAAGTTGTGGGTTTCGGAGTGATGCTACTTTTACCATAGCTGGTGCCATGCTAGCACTATATGGTGGTGTTCACAATAGCCTCCTGCTACCTGACTTCCAGCAAGGACTAGAATTGGGGTTAGCCAACCATAGAAACAAAAGAGAGGCAGCTTCTTCCCCACACAGCTAGGACATGTTGAGAATGAGAGGAAGCACAAAAGCACAGTGGTGCCAGCTTGCTGAATGTCCCAGGGCAGGCTGCAGGGACATCTCAGGAAAGTCGCCACCTTCCCTGCGTCCTAGGGACCCGCCTATTTCCTCTTCAGCTCTGCAATGGACTAGAATCTGTAAAAGCTCAAGGGAAACAATATTTAGTTTCTAAAAGTTTTAAATATAATTTATGACAAGCTTTGACAGGAAAGCTTTAACTATGGGAAAAAAGATGGAAGGAATAGCAAAATGGCCACATTAACAACAGTGGTAAAAGTAACATTAATGCACATCTGCTGCATGAGCTGTGCACGTTAATGCTTCTTAAGCACTAAAAACCTTGTAAAATGTACACTGCATAATCAGCCTCCTGTACCACTAGGTCTAAGCGTGTGTGTCCATTTGGAAAGTCTTATAGAGAGCAGACCAGAAGGAAAAGAGGCTGGGGATATACAGATTAGTTATGAATGAAATGCAGATGAATAGCAGTGGCAGTTGTGGAATAAATGCACAAACAGGCAGTTGGAGCAGTTGTCACTGACTGAATGAGAGTGAAGTGATGCAACAAAAGCATCCTGTGAGAAGTACAGTTGTGGCTCCACCAGCATTTTCCACTGTCCACTGCTTCATTACTCAGCAATAACCACACCTCATCATTAAAAGGCAGGTTTAGAAAGTCCATCCTTACGCAATTTCAATTATCTTGATTACTATCTAGGACTAAGTGCTGTCAAATCAACTATGCATGTCTTAGAATCTGTTTTAAGAGCAAATTCCTAATTTTGGAAACTTTGAAGGCAGTCAGCAAAGGATCCCTTTGGTTTTGCTTCAAGCAGTGAACATATAACTTTAAAATTCAACCGAGTTTTTTATCTGCTATCCAAAGTAGAAGCCGCTTATAGGCCTGAAGTGTATTGCAAATTAAAAAAATTAAAAACAAAAGAAGTCACTCTGTAAAGCAGTGGAGCTTAATACTGTAGTCCAAAGTCAATAAAATAATTATTGCTGAGCTAACTTAAATCCTCCCTCTTTGCCAAGTATTTTCAGCCAGCAGAAATGGTTCATTATAAACAGAGCCCTCCCGTATTAGTTACAGACTATTCTAAACACATGCAGAAAAAATATTCTTCAGCTAGTTTAAACAGAGCAAGAGAAAGCTCAGAACACTTCTCAGAAACCCTAACTCAATCTCCTGTTCTTCTCCAGGTTTTCCTGTGGCCCTGCTTTTGAAAGTCTGCAGACTCTTTATGCCCCAGTTCCCTGTTATCACCTCTGCAGATGGACAGCAGGGTCAGAGCCTCTCCGGGAATCTCACTGGACACTCCTCCATACCTTTAGGAAATAAACACATTAGGAGCGTGTCTTTTCTTATTTAACAATGCATCATCTTTGTATTATAATTATTTGTTTGACAGTATATTATTTTACTTAAGATTTGAATACAACGGATTTGTGTTAGCAATCTGTCAGTGTAAAGCACTTTGACAGATAAAGTTTCTTGTACTAACAAAGCCCTCAGACAATCTCTTGAAACATTTTTGAAGGGAATATAGAAAGTAGTAACTGATGGTAATAGCCTTAATGTCTTTTGAAACCACTGCAAATCTATTCTAAACTGTGACTCTTTGAAGGTATATAATTTGCACGTTATTGTGAAAGGTGTTTCAGGATGGGTGTTTATCAATGTGCTGCCTCAGTCTATTTGGGGACAGCAAATACAGGTTTGTTTGGGTTTTTATTATGAATACATTTCATCCAAGATGGTCCTCAGTGTAACAGCTTGAGCAAAGGGGAGTATATGAGACAGAGAAAAACAAAGTGCACTGTGGGCCACCTGACTTCTAAAATGCTTACTCCTTCCTCCTTTTGTATGCCTAAGATTGGTAGATCTGCAGAGCTCTTCAGACAGCACAATGATTTACAAGTTGCTTGTGTGTAAGGGGACAGCGACATGAAAACAAAGCATCAAAACGGCAATTTTGCAACTCATCCTTTGTGGGGTGCTACCCAAACTTCTTGCACATGTGTAGGGACAAATAGAAAAGGGAGTTGTCTTCAGGCTTATGGTTTGAATGCAGCAGCTGCGACTGCTAGTTTGTGTCTCATTTCACGCTGTCAGCCTGTTCCATGTGCTCAGAGTATGTAGTCCATAAGAGAACAGGTTTGGGGACGCCTATCCTGTGAATCCCAAATGGCCTTGGGCAGTAGATAAGCACATATGTACTCAGCCCAAACACAGTGGTGATACCTAGAGGCATCTGCAGGAACAGAAGATGATTAGGTAAGATTTTTGGGGGGAATATATAAATGCCTAAAGTCTCCTACAGTCATTTCCACTTTTTAAGTCACTCTCTTTGACTCAGGGAGTTAATTCTGACAAAGAATGGGCTTCATCTCATGTGACTTCAGCCATCTAGAAATTACACAACTAGCTGTGTAGGATTCCTCCCTATTCAAGGGAGAGGAACATATACAGAATAATTTATCTTACCTATCTTCTGGTGGTACTGAGGACCTAACCATATGCTTTTAGTGATATGCCAGGTGCTATGGCATCTCCCAAATGGCCTCCAGCTGCCACTCTAGAAGGGTGCTGGTTTTGACAGGTTCTGTGTCATACCTGCCACACCCATGGAGACGCCTGAGAGTATTAGTATCAGGAGGTCACTTCTCCAGTGAATCTCTCAGTTATTTTCATTTACACACTGAGCATTCTCCCAGCTTGTAAGCTTCTTTCCCTGGAAGTTAAACCAGATGATACACAGCAAGAGCTCACTTAATGCACTACAAGCCACTCACAGACATGCAGCCCATGGCACCTGAAAGAACCTACTTAGTATCTATGGATGCTGGATCATCAGCACCAAGTGTTTCGTTCTGGTGTCTACTGACATGGTTTAGGTCAGAAGCAATTCAGACTGTTTTAACTCAAATCTGGTCTCATGGACTGAGT
>NW_010429517.1:26281-33896 GCF_000710305.1 Buceros rhinoceros silvestris
CGGTTCAGGAGTTGGAGACATTTAAGTGCACTCCTAGAGATCATCTTTCTTTTAGGATTCATCTGAAAGGAATCCAGTTCCTATACTCTGAAACATGAACCAAATCACAGTGCATGGAGACAACCAAAAGATTTTCTTGCAAAGTGTATTCCTGACAAATTACATACTGCTGCAGATGTACCTGTGGATATCTGAGGTCATCTTGACTGGTAGGTGCACCTACCAGCAATTTAATTCTTCCCTTATTTTTTGACAGGGTGAATCAGCCTCTGGAGGTAATTATCTCTCTCCACTGACCACAGTCGTCTAGGCAACTGGTTTATACTAGATAACTAATGTTATATGGCAAGCCAGGTGAGCTGAATCTTCTAGTTCAATAAATACAAAGGAAGAAACTTATAATACTGCTACAAACATAAGAAGAAAGGTGTTGGAAGAGGACTTCTGCAGAGCAAAACAGCAGAGACCTTTGGGGTAAAGACAAGACATAAGAAAGACAACAGCAGTTGATCTGGCAGTTTTAATCTGGATATCAACGTAGATAAAAACAGCACGTGAGAGCAAGGAACAATACACACCACTAGTACTGACTGAAAATGTATTTATAATATCAAAAGAGATGAAAAAAATTCAACATTCCCCAAATTCTTTCCAGTTCTACCATCTCCCCATCCCTAATGAATTTGTCATGAGACAAGGAGGTCGTCTCAGAAGAAAGAAACCAAGAGAGATCTTTTCTGTTGCCTGTTCCACTGCATGTCATGCTGAAGTCCAAAGAGCATTAGAGATCTGATCACTGTTATGGTGACCAAAACTGACTAATTCAACACAATATATAAACAAGGAAAAAGAATTACAGACATCTGCGTACATATTCACAAGAACCGTAATGATGCAGAATTGCCCACTCAATAAAGTCATATTGATAAAAATGTTGTTCCCCGAAGAAAAATAATCCTATCAAAAGTGAATAATAAAACAGGATTTGAAAAAACAATCCTTCATCTTAATTGCTACTTAAAGTAGCAGAAATAACCATACAACCAAAACATGGCAAATTTCAGTATTTTGCACTGATACACTGATGACGTAACACAGTTGCAAAAGTGCCAAGCAAGCTTATAAGAGATCACATAATTCCTGTAGGATATGGAAGTAACCCTGAGCAGGTGGCAGGGTGTCCTCCCATGTCAGTCCTTTTAGCATGTTCTAGTACAAAAGATAAAGTTATCGAATGTAATGGTGTAGCCAGGCCTAACTAATATATCCTGCTTTCTGACAGTGAACTGATGGAGCAACCAGGAACAGCTAAATATATAATGAATTTTTAGGTAAGCGAGATGTTAGGATAAACAAGTTGTTCCTGCAATCAAAAGACTTTCCTGCCTTAAAAACTACTAAGGAGAAATGCTGATCCTATTGAAGTCAGTAGCAACATTCTTAGAAACAAATTAGGTCAGGGTTTTACTTTTCCAGTTGTAGCTGTACTTCTTTTCAGGTAACACCCGAAATAGCACCAGCTGTATTCAAAAATGCAATGGCTATTTTTTACTGTGAAAAGGAGAGTCTTTGCCAGAGGCCTACTTTATAGCTGTTTTGTAGTCTTTTATGGTGATCTCATAAAAAAAGCAGCTTTAACAACTAGGAAATATATTGCATCAGGTCCTAAAAGCAATGTTGACTATGCTGTTTGGAGAAGTAGGTGTTGAAGTAAGTAGAGACTGAATGTCTGTGAGATGTACTGGAAAGCGGTTTGTTAAACCTCATGGGGCCAAATTCTCCTAAAAATCACCACCTCGAGTCAAGTAAGATGATCCTTTAAAGATGATTTACAGAGGTTTGAGTTTATTTGAGACTTTTCTCCAATACCAAACCAATTATTAATGTGTTATAAGCAAAGAAAACCATATGTGTTTCTGAACAGTATAGAGTTAAATAGTTTTTCTAATGGGCTACGCAATATCCTTGAGGACTATCCGTCAAGGCTTAGCTGTAGCTTAGCTTAACAAACTGCAGCACTTCCTCCTGGTTTAATGTCTTTCTCTCGTTGCACTCCTTCCAGAGAGTTCTGCTGCCTGCAGTGGGTAAAGGGCTGGAACAAGAGACAAAATCAATTCTGCCTTTTGTAAATATCATAATGTGCAAACAACTTTACAGGACAGTCTATAATTCTGTTGGTGAGTTGAGTGGGGGTCACATTTAACGCTGACTGCACACAGGAGCAGATACACCAAGAATCTTGGCCCTTTTGTCTTCCCTTCAACACTGCACTGGACCAACACAGAAAACATCAGTTGCCTGGGATCCAACACAGGCAACTTCTGCTTACTTTGTGAGATCACGATGCTCGTGTCTCTAGTAATGTGGTTTGAGAGTAGTTGGCAAGCAAAGGTTTGAAGGATATGGGTAACTGCAGTCTTTCCTGAGACCTGGGAGAGGGAAAAACTAAAAACTGGTGATGGATACAATTTATCTAAGCATGCTGAAATAGGTCACTCCCATCAGCTGTATTACAGTGGGAAAGAAAGGGCAGAAGTGGAGGGTTTTTTGGTGGTATTCCAATTTCTATACAGTGTTTTAATTATTGCATGTTCTCATTAGCATATGTTCTCAATGAAAGCAAATGTAGGAGATGGACTCCTATTTGTGTGGTGTGTCCCTGTATTTGAGAACTAGGATTCATATGTAAGGAAGTCTGGAAAAAGCCCAAGAAATGTACTTAAGTAGCTCTTCCTGAAACACAGTGGTAAGTATTATGCAGTAAGAAGGGATGCTCTTCCTGTTCTGTCTGTGAATGCTAATACAGGTAAACGTAAGGTCATGCACCTATGTAAAAAAAAGGAAAGAAAGGAAAAAAACAGCCCAATCCATGTGCTAAAATATAACCATCTTCTGAATCATTCAGTGAATCTAGTATACGACTTTTTTCTTCTTTTTAGTCCTTGAGGCAGAAGAAATCCCTTCCAGAGTGCTTTACAAAATGCTAACCGGGCCATTAATGATTAACAAATAAATAATACTGTCCAGAGACAGTTATCTTTCTTCTTATGAAGTCACTCCCTCTCTCTGCAAATGTGCTGCATTACTTCTGGTGGCAGTTTTGATAAATGACCTCACATACATATTTTAGAGGTTAGTTCGAGGTGAATTTTGATGTGAAAATGTTGTCATGAAATCTAAGACCTTTGGGTACCCTTGTGACAACCTGGAACTTGAGATCATTTACTGCTGGAAGTCCTTAGGGTTTAAAGGCACAATTCACAAGAGCCTCAAATAAAGCAGTAAAAGATGCTGCCTAGTATGACTTTTTTTCCACCCATTGTGATGTACACTTTTAAAATGTTTGTTTTTCATCTATTATTTAATAATCTAGTACCATCTTTACTACTGTTTGGGGAGATGTTGTTAGACAAATAGGTTTTTGTCGTCTTTTTATCTTTCTGGTTTTTTGCGAAAGCAAATGGAGTCTCTTCATGCCATTAACCAAAGTGACTTGTAAACAAAGAGGCAATTTAAGAGCATCCCCACAGCATTACATTGCTACTTAACCCTGTGAAGACTGTGCAATGTGAAAACTCAAATGATCAGAGTTGTTCCTTTGCTAGGATTCTAGTAAATAATTTTTACAGATGTGTAATTGCCCGTTCTTGCAATTACATTATTCAAGAATATAGTCCCAAAGGCAAGGAGCCCTTACAACAGTCTTTCTATCCAGTCTGCACCTCTGATTGATTTCTCTGCTTTACATAACATTCATTTAGTGAAAGTGAGTGATGAGAATTGTCAGAGCTGCAGTGTAAAACAGAGCATTTCCAGGAAAGGAAGTAAGCCGTAACATCAAAGGAATTTGTGGAGTGGAATGGCTGCTCCGTAGAGCACCAGGGCTATTTGCATTCACTGTTCTTGTTACAAAATGTACATTTATTTTCTGTTAAATTGTCTGCTGCAGTATTTACCACTGTCACAGTTTGCTATGTAGTGACCTACCCATCATTCCGTCCCCCACCCTGCAAACATATCACAAGGTTTTGTTACAAGTAAAAGTGCCACATAATTCAGTCTGCTCTCTGCCAGAGCATTCCATATGTGCAGAAAAATTATATTTGGGAGTGAGGTAAGAAAGAAACAAGGGTTTGAGCTAGCCCTGAGGTCATCCCAGTTCTTCTCTGCTTGCTTGGGCAAAGTTACTGTAATTACTCTTATTCTAAAATAAGCATATTTTTGCCCTTTTCACCAAAGGCACTTAGGTTTTAATAGTTACTGCTCTTTTCAGCCTTGTATATGCCAGAAGCCATAGTTGGTCATGCCAGTGTTCATGAAAAATCATGTGCACAAACTTTATTCTTATCATTTGTTTACATGTCATGTGATAATGATAAAATTTTACTGGAAAAAGGGGACTTAAAGCAGAAGTGACACCACAAAATGTTATTTTTATCTACTAATAATCAGAATAATGGTTAACGCTCCAAATTGTGGAGGCTGTTCCTTAAAGCAAACATAACTGTTACTGCTACCTCTGTAATAGTGTTCTGCTGATGAAGATGCTGGGCTTTTCTTCTTCTTCTTTTTTTTTTTTTTTTTTTTTTTTTTTTTTTTTGGAATATATTTTTTTTTTTTTTTTGATGCTGGGTTTTTCTTCTTTTTTTTTTTTTTTTTTTTTTTTTTTTTTTTTTGTGGAACATGATGTTATACCATCTCACTCATTTGCTGTACTCTTATTCAGGTAATGTGTATTAATGACAGCACTTAGAGGAAAAAGAACTTTCGTATCCATTTGTTCAACGAGTTGGCTAATTAGTAACAGTAGTGACAGGCAGGTATAGCCTACCAACAGGAAAACTTTTCTACACAGTGATTCTCCTTATCGTCCACACTTTTATTATTTCTAAATATAACATGGCCTCCTTCTACTGGTCGCTAGCTACTTTTTAGCCTGCCCATCTTTCTTTCCTTAAACTGGCAAAATGCTCAACCCTCTCCAAGTCTGGCCCCATATGGAAGGAAGAACCCAGCAACTGTGCTACTTTCCCACAGGAAGCAGAACAGCAGGAAAGCCTGGCTTTCCACAGAATAAACAACAGCTTTAATTGCTGCCATCAAAGGGCCAGGCAGTTCAGTTACCTGCCTTAAAGAACAGTATACTTCAGTGTAAGTCAGTAATGCAGGGATTGCCACCAGCTCTCAGGAGCCTTGACAAGCCAGAGCATGTTTTAACAGCCTGGTTTAGGTTTTAAACACCTTTTAACAAGGTGCGCAATGCTCCACTCCACCATACAAACCAATTCCACACCCAGATAAATATGATACAGCTGTTAGAAAGAGAAGAAGTAAGACTCACTCAATAAAGTAGACTTCCCCCTTTTCTGTATAAGCCATTTCCCAGTTATCAGGCAGTGGGCCCAAGTCGTCATTCTCTTCAGGTTTAGTCTGCTTTGTTACATCCATATCCTCCTTTGCTTCTTCAGGCTGACTATATCCTGGTGCAGGACAAGGTTGGGTTGAAGATGCCTCACCTGAGACACCTGCACTCTTCTCTTCATGTTCACTTGATTCTACAAGAAAAGAAAAATTACACGTTTTGGATATCCAGGTTAATGGTGGAGAATGTACCAGGTGGCAGTCCCCAAGGATACCCTATGAACTTCAAGTCTTGAAATAAAGAGAAAAATTCTGTTGGGTTTACACAAGGGTCTCTCTAATGATGCATTTTATCTGGAATGCAATAAAAGAAAATAAAGCAATAAAATCAAACCGAAACAAGAAACTAATAAAGAGCTGAAAAACAAGCCAGAGTTCTGGCTCGTTCTGTCCCAGGAGCCCTTCCAGATCAGCAGTTAGCACCAGAGCAGTAAGCAGCTTCATAACCAACAGCGCTGCTGACTTGTATCTTGACTTTTCAAACTATACACACATAAAGCAACTATCCTGCTGTTTTACTACAGATAACAGATCCTTTTTAATTAAAAAAGTATACACACTAATTGCTTTACCTATACCCATATGTCCAAGAAATCCATATGACATCCATCAATGCATAGCAATACATTAACCATATAGAAAGTGGTTGTGATTTCATTACCAGTATAACCTGTAGGAGGCTTTGTTTCTCACAGCCAATACCAAATGCTTCCTATACCTAATGTGGTTGGGACCAAGAACATATTGAGAAAGGAGTCTTCCTTTCTTCTGTCTTTTTCAGTATCTGATCTTTCACTTTTTATGGATTTTACTTTCCATAAACTCAGAAATTAAAAGATGTTATGTCCAACAGTATCTCTAACACTACCAGTTCCCATAGTCTAGTCCACATACTTTTAGCTAAGCAAGGGCAGTAGAACTTAATGATAATTATCAAAAAATCTGCTGAACTCAAACATAGTACAAGACCACAAGATACCTCAGAAAAAAAAATGCTAAATAGGAACCGGTGTGCCATATTAGGAGTCTAAATGTGCCTCATCCACCTTGTTGAACTCTTACCTCTACACTTAAGAGTCTACATGTTCATATCTATGAATAAGTTTTGCATAATAGGGCTTCCATGAGAAGAGCTGTTAATTAGAGCGGAGAACACAACCTTTTCTTGACTACTACTAGCTCAGAGACTGGTTGAGAGAAATTGTTGCATTAAAGAAAGAGATTTCTTCATTCTTGGTCTACTAGGTACATGTTTGTAAGCTGTGTTTTATTATATAGTCTATCTAGGAACCTTTTCTTGAAAAAATGTGGCAGGAACCTGTTGCTTCAGAAGCTCAGAAGCTCTCATCCTGGGATCCTTTTTTTCTGTTGCACCTAAATGAAGCCTGAACTCATTGAAAAAGTAGTCAAACCCTTATTTTTGACCAAATGAACTACAAACAAAATTTTTCACAATTTTAATATATTGACTGTATCTCCACTGACTGTGATGGGATCCTAGACAGAAAGCTGAAATGATTGTACATGTTAAGTTAGGTAAACCCAAATCAGTCCTGCTTAGGCTAGTTGCTCAGTTTCTGGATAGTTAAAATGAGGGAGATGAATCTGAGACCTAGTGAGCGTGGCTTTACATTAGTTTACATGAAGGCTAATGACATAAGCTCACCAACAGAAATAAATTAGAGGGACACAGATAATGAATATCAGAGGAGGACTGAGAACAAACTGTGAACTTGTATATCAGTATTTAATCTAAATGATACATATTTGGTGTAATAGAAACTAGACTGAGACTGCTATAGCTTGTTCATAAAGATAAATAAGGAATGAAGGATGTATGGGTTTGTATCATTAAAAAGTATATGCATTTGCTCTGAGTAATGTGATATGAACTCTACTGAGAAAGGAAGGAGAAAATATGTGTTTAAAAGAAGTCAACAATGTAGTCTACACTGAAGTTCAAGATGACAATTTCTTGAATGACCTAGCATTCAGTGCATGGAGATATGCAGATACTTGTGTGAAACATGCAGGAGACAACTTGAGTGAAATTATCTAATTTGTGAAGCTTAGGACATCAAGAAAGAACAGGAACAAAAAATTAACTACAATGGTCTTAAAACCCCCAGATTTTAATGAACTCATGGATTTAATAAAATTGATGTTATGGCATGCAATGGTAAGGGGGAAAGAG
>NW_010429517.1:34004-34683 GCF_000710305.1 Buceros rhinoceros silvestris
AAGAGTTCAGGAGAACTGGTAAAGATTAAATAAACAATATTAAGATGCAAGCACAAATTATGCTAATGAAAAGAAAAATATTAAGTATAATCAGAGATAATTTTGATTAAACCATGACTTTTCAATGGTCTGCTCCTTGAGATAGAATTGTACAAAAGGTGAAAACTAGATTAAATTGTTAGGATGAACACAGAAAAACAACATGGACATCTAACAACAAAGCAGAACAATCCATCTAGAAAATGAGATACTGTCAGGTACATTAGAGGTGACAAGAAAACTCTCTGTAAGTGCGTCAAGCAGCAGCAGAAGAAGACGACCAAAAGCTGACTTACTCCACTATGTCGGAAGGAAGGAAAGCTAATAGTCTATGACACATTAAAAAAACCAAGGCAGTCAGTGTTCCTTTTGCCTCAGTCACTACTGCAAAAAGATTACCTGTGATTAAATGACTAAGATAATTAATGTCAGCAACAGGGCTAAAGAATATGGGAGTAGAGTGGGTAAAGCACAGGTTGGGTAAAACTTAGATGAAGCAGCCATTCTCAGTTAGCACAGCCTGATGAAATGAAATCCAGGCTACTGAGGGAACCAGTGAAGCACACTCATGGCTCGTGACAGCTACACCTTTGAGACTTCATGGAGAAAGGAAACTTAGAGCAGACACAGTTCTGGTTTC
>NW_010429517.1:34800-53354 GCF_000710305.1 Buceros rhinoceros silvestris
CAGCAGGATTTAGGTTTTTAGATAGTTTTACTTTCTTAATTTCCAAGCTTCTAAGTTCCCTTTGAAATAATTTAATCAATTAGGCCATTACTTCTTTTTGTGAAAAAAAGGAGGAAGACTCACAAAACCATAACTTCACATCTTTCTATTTTTAATTCCAAGAAGGATGTTAGGACCAGCAATCAAACCACCTACACGTAAGCTTTTCAAAGGTGATAAATGTCAAGACTTTTCTGGAACAAATTGTGCCAAAATAATATTTCTTTTCATGAGAGAGTAACAAGTGCTGCTTATTGGGGAGAAATGGTAGATATAGATTCTGTGATCATAAAAAAAGGACTTTTGACACTGACACATACAGCCTTTTAGAACGGTGTGAAAAAAAATTAGACTGGACTTGAGCAGGGTAATGGTCTATAGCTCTACAGCCATATGAAGCCCATGCTGCTAAATCTTATCTCATACTTGAACTACATGGTATTTCAGTAATTTTATGCTCTTTGGAAATGTCAATCTGTCTGTGGGAAGAAAAGAGTTAGGAAGTGACACAAACGCAAGTTTTGCTTACTTGTATCTCCCAGCAGAGCAGTAGGATCCCAGGGGAGCTGAAGTCCCCCTCGTCCTTATCCACCACTCACAATTCCCTCCCCCACCTCACTTTGCCTTTCCAAAATATGCGGCATCTGTCTGCTGCAAATGTCATGATCAGCTCTAACAGGACAGGATAGGGAGCCAATGCCTAGGCAGAATTCCCAGTGGAAATACAATGGAAGTATGGGGATGTGTGAGGGACGTCTAACCATTGTTTTCAGTCAATAATGGCAATATTTCAAAAGAAATCATAAAATGTAGGAAAGGTAAGCATGTGCAATACAGGCCCTTCCACCTTCAGCTACACTAAGGTTTAATTATGAGCACTGTGTCCAGTTTTGAGAATTTCATGTCGAGAAAGATGAGAAACAGTCCAAAGGACTGAAAAAAGAAAAAAGAAATTGGAAGTATGGAAAGACTGAAAACCAAGTGGTTTTAGTTTTGAGGAGAAAAGACTGGTGAACAGGGCAAGCGTTTTCAAACACAAAGCACGAAGGAGAATATACTTGCTGATAGATTCTTTAGGTTTTTTGTTCTAATCTCCGCAAAGGAAGAGTAAGTTCTCATCTGTCTCAAGCTTCACTGACAGTTCTGTGAGTCGTATTCCTGAGGCTACCTGCAGTCTTGCCCATATTTCTCCTGCAGGAAGGATGCTGTACAGATTAAACTGAAGACAAGACATAAGGCCCCATGGTACATACGACCACAGCAGAACATATAAATCTGGATCACAAATGTGTCACACACAATGGCTAATGATCAGCCAATTGGTCTGATAGAGTAGACCAAGGTGCTTTATCCCATGTGATTAATGTAGTGACATTGCTGTGTCCTGGGATTTTACCATGATACCTGCAATATGCTTTCTTCCTCAAGATCTTATTTTAAACAGGTCTGAAGAGGTCAGATTCTGGACTTTCAATAATGACATTAACAAAACCCAGTCACCATGATGGCAGAAAAAATGTAAAAATTAAGCCTTGAGGACTAGAAGAAATGTTCTGAGCTTGTCTGAAACAGAGATTGCTATTAAAATACAGCAGGGAAAAAAGGAATCTGATGCTTATTTAACAACTTAAAAATATAATTATTTTAAAGCCAGTCTCATGAATTATTAATTACTGGATCATTATCTTTTAATAGCCTACTTTGATAGCGGAGAAGGCATCATGATGACTAAATCCCAAGCAATTAAGTTAGAATTGCCTAATGCTATTTAATAATGTTAAGTTTTACACAACGGACATCCTAGTCACACTTATCTGGACTGCAGCCCTACAGTGTCATTTTATCTTTGTTATATGTATCTACCATTCACATATTTCAGGTAAGGTAGATATTCACCTTACTGTTTTTCTTTCTGCTAATATGTATTCATATATAATGTTTGACTTGATAAAAACAAGCAGTGTCTTAAATGTACAAATAAAGTTTGGAATGTACAGTAATACACCATGAGCACAAATACTTTATCTTCAGATAATATATGACATAAAAAAAATCCTGAAGTTGTACCATAATATGAGTCCAGAAGTATTTTTGTTACTAAAAAAGAATCAATTGACTTTACCTCAAGTGAAATAGCCTACTAGAGCTGCCGTCTACTACAAAACAGATTACATGGTCTGGTTTTCAAAAGCAGTTTAGCACAGCATCTCAAGAGTGAGTGTCCTGGGAAGTGACAGAATAGGCACCAGGGAAGTACCAGTAAGTTATTGCAAAGGTGGAATACAAAGAACTTTGTGAACAAGATAATGTGTATGTTAAAAATGCCTACTTCTCATTAAATATTTTAAGTTCATTTCTGTAGTTCTCCAACTCCAATTACCAGCAATTAAAATATTGCTGCTTGATACAACACATTCTCTATACAGCTTTTTTTCTTTTATTTTTAAAAAAAAAAAAAAGTCCTGGTGATTATGTTGTGATAGTCTCAGAATTTGAGCTTTCATCAGCATTGTTGCTTGCACTTTAAACTGTTTCTATTATTTACAGATTAAGTCTTGAAATTTGCCATCTAAACATATAAAAGTACCTTGTAACTTTATTACTGTATTTGAATGTGCCAGATTATTCATACACTAGTTAAAAAAACCCCCAAACTTTTCTTCCAAAAAAACCAACTCAGATGATCTAAGTAATATGAGAAAAGAACAAATTTAAGGATATATTATTAAATAGTATTTTTTGGAGTTATTTTAGCAGCTCTTAAAAAAAATACTGCAGCTCTTTATATTGGTATCTAAATAATTAATTTGTTAAATTCTGCACAGGAAACAGACCATCCATTTTAAATAACTGTTGGATACAAGAGTAGTTTAACTCATGTTTGCTGAGCTATCTACAACTCTTTTCTTGTGAAAATACCACTCTGCAGCCTTGGAGCTGCTCCCTTTCCCACAGAGCTGTAGCTGTATTGGGGGTTTGGTGCTTTGCCCTGCTCCCACTGACTACTAACACAGGGAGAACGAGGAGCTGGTGTGAGGAAAGGAAAACAGGAGACATGGAGGCTGGGTGAACTTAGGGTGTTCTACAGGTCTTAGGTTGTGACCTAGCTGTGATAAACTGAGTTTAGAAAACAGACCTACAACAAAAATATCAACAAATACCAACTTTTGTATTTTTAAAAAACTCATGGCTCTTGGATACCATGTGTTTTATATTCATGCCTCTGGCGGTCTTTGCTGTCCAATAATAAAAGAACAAGCTCAACCTGTTGCCTGGGACTACAGTACCTTGCATGGTGATTGACGGCATTGGGACTCCAGCCTTTTGCTTCGTTATCAACCTAAGGCATGGAATGATCATTCTGAAACTTTATGTCATATCTTATCCCTCAATTAATTTGAGCCTGCCAGAACTTTCATTCTCTGGGTGCAACTTATCACTGCTCAAGTAATGTCAGAATAATGCACATACATAAACATTCTTTCAATGTTAGAGTGGTTCTTCTGGAGTTTGGATGATAAACACTTAATCAGTGAGAAGTGTGAAGCAAATGTGACATGACCAACACACTGTCAAATCGTGATGCTGATCGTGAAGGAGACTGACTTAATTCTCTGCAGTCATGAACAGCAACAGCAGTGAAAACTGAATGCCTGAAAAGCAGGTTGCAATGTGACCAAGCCTCTTTTCACCTGCTTTGTCAAAGCACCAGTTTTGCAGAAATCTTTCATTTCAATGCAGTGTCATAGAATCATAGAATGGTTTGGATTGGAAGGGACCTTAAAAATCATCTAGTTTCATCTCCATGCCATGGGCAAGAACACCTTCTACTAGACCAGGTTGCTCAAAACCCAATCCAACCTGCCCTTGGTTTGTTGGGGTTTTTTGTCTGTTGGTTTGTTGTTTTTTTCTAGTAAGGCAGAGCTCTTTATAAACTTGAGGACAGACCTCAGTGAGTTCCCTTCAGGTAGACATGCAGCAGGCTGTGCAGGGTTTGCTCACAAGACAAGAACAGGATCAGTGTATTTACAGCATACACATTCATGGGTGATTGCAGAGTAATCTCTCCAAATCCACAGCTACCACACACACCAGGGGCTAATGCTGCAGGTGCCCAGCAAGAGCATGCAGATTCACAGGATCAGCAGTGAGCTGCTGGGTGAACGTGCTGAGCTCTCCCTGGGCTCTACAGGGACTGTTTTTTTCCATAGGAGAACAGTCAGTGCAACTGCTTGGCTAGTGCACAGCCTGTCTGACAGCCCATCAGGAGGGCAAGACTGCACCAAACATCTAAGTGTAGCCTCAGGAGTCTGCAGCACCACTAGTGTTGAAGTCTTTGACTTCATAGATGCAGTATGTCTCACTCAAACCAGTGAATGACAGAGATACAACACAGAGCAGCCAGTAGTCCAGAAATGCGGACAACTTGCACTAGGTGTGAGAAATACAATCCTAGCTCCAGACTTGTCCATTTTAACAGCTAATCTATAGATTGTGCCATATGCTGCTCGGCAAATAGTAGGAGTCTTCATATAAATTTAGCCATCTAGTCTCCTGTGTATAGTAAGCTGAATTAAGCATTCTAGATTATAAAGCTGATCCACTAAAATGGGTATCTAAACCAGCTATGCTCTTTGACTCTTTGGAATAGCCTCTTCCTCCTTAACTTTATATAAAGAGAGCAGAGACAAACAAAAAGTAAGGCATTCAGGCATATAATTTACCGAAGCTGGATGAGACTAATCCCATCTCCCAGTCAATACAATATTGTACTGAGAGAACTTGATCCAGGATGAAGGACTGAGAGTGCTCCATTCTAAAGGGGCCCAAAGCCCCATCTTGAAAAACTGAGAAGTATTCCTGTTGCATTCTGGGCTGAGGACGGGTAACAAAAATCAAAAAGTATAAACACAATGGGCAGCACAAATTAACAAAAAGACAGTTATGGATCATGGTTAAAGATCTCCAGTCTGTCCATATATAATTGTCTAAGGGAAATCTGATGCCCTATAAAGCAAGGTATGTGGAAGTGTATTAATGAAAAATTGATTCCAATTAGTATATCTCAACAGTGCATTATCTCAACAGACACTGAAAATCAGACCAAAAGCACATAGATGTCTGCAACTAGAAATGTCACTTATTGGTCTGATAAAGAAAGGTTTATTTTCTTCAGATTCATCTTAGATCTGTTACTATTTCAACCTTTGGCAGTCCTAGGTGTTACAATAGTCTTTTGAGTTGCCAGACTCTGACACCTTTGGCAGTTATTATACCATTAAGTTGCTGAGGATCTATAAAAAATGTATCAATGTTTTAGGTGTCCCAAGAATCCTACATTTAATAAAAAGCTCCCATTAGAAGTGAAGCATTTATAATAGAATACACTTTCTAAAAGGACTGGAAATATCCTATCTTTGTTGCTTCTTTATAAAAGCTAGATTGCTCCCCTCACTAAGAGCTAAAATAATATATAAATTTAACATAGTCTGGGTTTCCTGATTGTTCTATGACACATGCACACACATTTTAGACGTAGCTAAGACTCTTGTCAGCTCACAGAGAAAATGAGTGCAATAACAGGGCCCACGAGAGCTACACTGCCCAACAAAAGCAACACAGCATGTATGTGCAGAGCTGCTTTGCTACAATCCCCAAAGTCCTCAATCAGTGTAACTGAACAACAAAACCCTACTTACGAAACCATGAGAGCCAACACAGGCACTGCTTGTTCTGCTGGCCACACCTACAGGAATTAGTTTGCGGGATGCGAGGAGGAGGAGGAGGGGGACTGTTTCACACCAATGCTCATGTATTTCATTTTGTAACACAGCTCATACCAGTGCCTGTTTCTTGGGTGCTGCCTGGTCATTGTTCACATAGAATTTGCCTGGAAGAAGCAGATTCTAGGTGTACAATGCAAGGAGAAACACAGGTAAAAGTGCCTCTTGATCCAGGTCCAGTGAAACATATTGCCCTGGAAATTGCTCCTCAGCAATGGCAGATTTTGAATAACTACAAAGAATGATCTTTCTAATGATTTCTACAATACACATCAGAGACCAAATCCCGCCTCTTTCACTGTGGAAGTATCCTGGCAACAGAGCCAGTGCTGTTGTTTTATGTAAGGATTTCTGGGCTTCATCCTTTTCTGCTTAGCTCTGTAGGAAAGGCATGAAGTGTCAGAGCGCTTCCGAGAGATGTGATGTTCTGTGGAAGGGATGACAAGGCTCCTACAGCCTGTGATGGCAACGGTCAGGGAGTAATGCTGCAGCCCTTTGACAAGCCAAGAGGGGAGAATGAGCTCCACTCTGCCCCCACTGCTCCCTGCCACGTCCCTTGTGCAGGGGGATGGATTCTGCACAGGGATTTGCCCCTACATATAATGTTACACAACAAAAGGATGTTACACAGAAAAGCATGTGGCAAATACAGTCTTGATGGGAGATACTCAATTCAGTATACTTTCTAATGCAGCAGGAGAAAAAAAAAGTCTATAGAATCTGCAGTATGAAAATCCTTTTTACAGTGCTTAGAAGATTAAGGTAATGGATTTTTTGTTTCACATTAACCTATGCACTTAGAGAACTTGGCAATATTCTATTTTATTTTCTTATCCGTCACTATAGACTTCTTGTCTCTCAATTTCTAAGTTTACCAGAAAGGATTCACAGGGTTATTTCTCAGAGATATATAAAAGTCTAAGTTCTTTAATTTCCTACTTGAACAACAACAACAAATTTCTTAAAATGCTATTTCAGAATAAAAATTATGAAGTACTGCAAAAAAATTACTTGCTGAGACATTGAAAGGGAGGCTGATTACCGGCTTGGGAAAAGGCTGGAGAGCTTTCCTTCAGGATACCAGTCAGTATCTTTGAGCCCCTTTTTTTCAGAAGAACTGTGATCCAAGGCTGGCTTTAGGACCAGACGTCTGAAACCTTTATCAGCTTTATTCAGGCCCTGGAATATTACTGAAAAGTGTCCTCCCTGATAGTACTGCCAGGTGAATTTCATCGGCGCTGCCACAAATTCCTTAACATGATGACAACTTTACTATTCTACTATATTGCTATGATTTCGTAACAATTTACAAAAGTTCACTTCATAATGTAATGAACTCTCTCATGAGTACCACCACTTGAGAACAAGATGACCTGAAACACAGACTACAATTCGTTTGACCAAATTACAGTTCTCTAGACTCCCTCTATAGTCAATGGAGAGAAATAGGCACTTGTGATTGATTCCCTAACCTAGAAATCTAAAACAGGTCACAAGAATTGTATTCAGAAAGTAGGCGTTTTTCTCTCTCATCTATAAAGAGGGACTAGTTCAGGAACAGGTATCTTCAGGGTAGCTGAGGTAAGTGGGATGACTCCCCCAAATGGAGGTTAAGTAATTTGTTGTAAGCTTCAGAGAAATCCTATTATTCAGGACTTCTGGCTTTTAGTCTCACAAGAACATCCTTACCTGAACATGCATATTGTCACTGCAGAAGGAGGTAACTGAGGACTCTGTGAATAACAGAAACGCATTGCAAAGTAAGAAGGAAGAACAGACCTGGTGTTACTGTCTCATCATTCCCATTGACCACAGGTCTTTCTTCCTCTTCTTCCTCCGGCGGTTCAACACCCGTCTTCTCCATATTGCTCACAGATTTATTCCTTTTACGTTTGCCTTCAGCCCCGGGAGTGGCACCTGGGAGGATCTGGTCTGTTACATTTAACAGCAATGGAGCTGGTTCTGCTGGAGGCTTCGGAGTGCCGTAATAGTTGTCTGGGAAAAAAAAGAAAAGGAGTAACACTTAAATTTGCAGAAATACATATTCGACTTCTTATTCTTCTATCTTAGATTGGTTCAAAATGTTTTCCATGAAGTTAGATATTCACCTTTCATGAAACAGTAATTAATTTTCTTGGTGGCAGCACCAGTGATCAAATCACGCTCACCAGTATATACCATATTAACACTTCCTGAAACTTTAACAGGGTAAGTTAACTTTCCTTTCATCCATATACCTGACAAACAGGCAACATAACAGAGCTGTTTTCTTATTTCAAACCATTAGGACAAATTAGTTTTGTAACATTTACACCACAAGAGTTTCGGAAGGATCCAAAGGACCATTAAAGTATCGGTCATTCACTATGTAATGTCATTCTCACCACCCCAAATTCTCTCACCTGCTGAGAAAGTATACAGTCATTTGATGATTCAGAGAGCGGCAATTTTCAGTAATGCTTGCACTGTATTAATTTTCACATTTGTCTAATTTTTGCTATTCAGGAGCTCCAGATTTGTAATATTAATGCTAATATATTTTCAAAGAATATTGAAGCCTTATTCTTTGGGACTTAGAATTATAAGTACTAAGGAATTCTGAGAAGGTGGTTGACAGATTACCTTCTATTTGCCTCTCATGAAATTTCTGGCAACTTCCTCTGAATCATCTACTTTCTGTCAGAAGGATTACAAGATTAGATGGACCATGGTCTGATCTTGTCTATCACTATCTGTATGTCTGCATTTCTCACACATCTGATCTCCAAACTGGTTTCTCACTGATAGCTCAAATTTGTCTTAAAAAACACGGCGAGAAATAAAATATTAAAATAAATAAAAGAATACATACAAAAATTAGAACCTCAAGAGTAATATGACATAAAGATATAAGCACGCTATTTATGCAGATTTATCTTTTTTCATCTGCAAGCTGCACTGAAGGATGGTGAACACAAGCCTACAAGTAGATTTTCAGCAGTTAGTATGGGAAACTAAAAATACCATCCAGCTCTGAGGAATTTTTCCAAAGAAAAAAGCACCTATGTAAGAATATGAAGTTGCTGAAGATATTTATGGAGCGTTTGACTACTTTTTAATTATTATCCCACAATTTATGGATTCTGCATGATCAAGTAATAATGGCAACCGGCAGCAATTATTTTAACCACATACATGTGTGACACAAATAAAGAAAGGTGTCATATCTGCACAGTAAACCATCATATGATGCATTGCGCAGGCGAAGTAAAAATCATTACTGGTACTAGTATTCCTGCGTGTTTCCAATGAATTACAAAGTTCAGCCACACAACCCTCTCAATATAGGGAAGTAATTCATCCTTGCAACCACTGACTACTCTATGAATTTTTTGCAGTGGTTTGGCAAAATTATATTCATAACAGGTGTTTTCATAATCGTAACGCACTAGAAAAATTTCCTGTGTTAAACGTCCCTCATACTCACTCTGGGCTTAGGGATTGCAGAATGAAAAACTAACTTGTTAAATATTTTATTTTGATTTTATGAGGTAGCAGCAGCTTTAACACACAGCCCTGATGCCAGTAGGGCAATGAGTCGTGCCTTTGGCTGGCTGGCTGTGACCTGCCCTCTCACAGGCTGCAGGAGGTGTCTCTGACTCCCAGGGTTAAAGCAGGGGAGCAGGATTTGGGGTCTAAGGGTAGAAGGGAAATCCACATCGATCCACTCACAAAACTGTTCCTCAAAAATATGTCAAAATCATATCTGGCCACAGTCAAACTTTGAACAGTGCAGGGTATTTTGAGAGCATTTTGAGAAAACCAACAGTCTTGAAGGCTATGCTCAGTTGGAAGTCTACTTTTATATTTCCTTAAGAGCATGTTACCTTTTTTGGTGAGATTACATGCCTGGAATATTACCTGTTTTGAAAATAGGATTCCTCAATTTAAAAAAATCCTCCTTAATCTAAGCTATTTTCCAGTCTGAAAGTTAATCAGTGCCACAGATGCCATGAGCTTCACAAAACTTGTGAAGTATGCTGTTTTCCACTGACTTCATAAATTTCAGCACACAAATCCCAGGGATATAGGACCAGTGGGACACAAACTGTGAAATTAAAGGCACAGTACCTTGGCTTTTTCTTCTTTTATTTTTATTTTTATTTTTGCCATTGTCATTAAAAAGTTAAGTGTGGTAGTAATAAGCAGTAATGCTAATATCTTGAATACAAGATATTTTAAATGACAGATACACTCATTCTATTTTTGGATATTGAACAATTTTTCACTTTAGCTGACTATGCATTAATGAGAGACAGAGACAAAAGTCATAACAAAAAAAAATTAATAATATGACACATATAAAAATACAAGAAACAAAAAAGCACACTTAAGATTAGGAGCCAAAGAGGATTTCACTCTTCCAGTTTCAACCTGAAAATACAGTACAATTTCCAACTTCTGTCCTTTAACATAACATGTTATACACTTTATAATCCAGTAATCATTGATTTAAAAGTGAATTCTGCATTATTAGTTTCTATCTATCTATCTATCAATCTATCTATCTATCTACCTACCTACCTACCTACCTATGCTTAATTCAAACATAGGCATAAGCAGTGCAAATAAAAATAAGACACTGGTCTACAGCTATTGACAAAATCAATGCATCATAAAAATGATTAAAAGAATCCATACAGTTCCAAAGGAAAAAATATTTAGGATGAGAGACCCAGCCATTTCAATAAAGGAGCAATGCTCCATTAAAGAAAATTTAGAATAAATGTAAACTGTATCTTTGATCAAAAAGAGTTCCTCAGGGTCTTGCAATTCCTTGCCTAAGCCTTAGAAATTAGCATTAGAGCTAACTGGAGATGTTTAAAGCCTCAGCAATTGTCATATCTAGGCACAATGCAGAGACTAAATCTTTAAACACTGTAACTTATGTTGCAATGATATTTGGAATATCTCTGATAACAACAGGTTTTTTCATCTTGCCTGAGCAAAGAACAGGGTTGATTCAGGATGTTACTGTTGAAACACTAATCATAAGGTACTGAAATTCAGCTTCCTGTAAGTACAACAAGAACACCAAATAAATAATTTCAATTGTGTTTTAAAAAAAAAAGGAATTAATAAAAAAAAAGAAAGCTTACTGAAATAAAAGATAAATCCCATGCTCATTGGCAAGAAAAACCACAGCAGTTAGGAGCTTTATAAAAGAAATGGAACACAAAACAGAAAACACCTTTATAGCACTATAGAAAACCACACAGTACCCTCCCTTTTGTATACTGCCTGCTGTTCTGGTACTTGCCTCTCAAAAATTACATGGGGGATCTAAAGAAGGACAATTAAAGCTTGGAACTGCTTAAATTGATTTTGAGTTTTCAACTTGGAAAGGGAACAACTCAAGGGGGATATGGCAAATATGTATAAAATCAGGAGAGCCCTGGGAAAATGCCTAAAAAATAAATGAATGAATGCTTGGCTTCTCACTACATGAGAACAAGAGGATGCCCAATGAAATTAGCAGGTTTAAAACAAGCAAAATTAGTGGGTTTTTTCCACACAGCATAAGAAAATACTGGCACTCACTGTCAGATGCTGCCAGAATCATAAATACAGTCAAAAGGCAATTGCACAAAGTCATAGAAGAAAAAAACCATGAAAGCCTATTAAATGTAAAGGTTCGAATTTTGAATCAAGAGTTCCATACAATACAGATCAGTGAGGCACAGAATGTATCACTGCTTGACTGAGGTGTCTCCTCATTGTACTTAAAATATGTGTGCATACTCCTCTGCCACCCCAGAACAAAAAGGTCAGTTTAAGCCAGCAGAGCTTAAGCTATGCTCTTCACACTGGACCTGACTAAAAGCCTTCACGCAGACAGGCAGTGCAGAACGTGCATTTAATTGCGGAAAACTACCACTGCTTAATCCACCTTGCTGCTGTGCCTGATTGCCTCAGTGCTCCCAGCATGTTTCTGAGTGCTGCTGAACATTGAGCATGGTCTAACCCAACCTGTTTGACCATGCTGCCAAAACACCTCGGAAGCCATAGCATAGTTACAATTACCAAATATTCTTGCCACCCTAAGCTGTATGAAAAGGTCTACCTGATTGTTCAAAGTGGGAGTCAGATAAAATTACTGGGGAGGTTAACCCTGACGATTAGACCAGATCAGGAAGTCAGAAGAAGCACAAAGAGGATAAAATGAGGAGTACAAAGCAGCTCTTTCTTTTCTTAACCTGAGCTCACCTATGTCAGGAAGTAGTCAGATATTTATTTTATTGATGAAGTGTTTGATGATGAAGCAATAGATCCTAACTTGCACCCTTCTGGAAGAAAAAAAGACTAAGCATTTGTGTAGTAGTGAAGAATCAGAAGACTAGTCGCACTACAATAACAGTACTTGGACCTACTGACAGTCACTATACCCATGTGCTTGACACCCAGTAGATCCCCATCCCATTTACAACTGGAAGCAGTTGTAAACGTGTCTCACACAACAGGCTCTACTTTGCACTACACTGCAGGGACTGACCAACATTCACTTTGCTCTGCCTGGCCCTTGCCAAGCACGTTCACCACCATCTCCCCTTCTGCGAGGAAAGAGCCCAAAATGCAGCACGGAGCGGTCATCTCCACTTTCCACCCTTCAGCACGGGGAAGGGAGAAGAAGGGCCTTTTGCTAGGTCTGCATCCCTGGCTGTGGAGGAGGACGTACTCCCTTAGCTCCTGGCACTGGCCAGCCTGAACCATCACTGTGAAGAAGGCAGTTATTGCTGGGAGAGTCCTTGGCTCCTTAAGTTCCATCATTCCATCCAAGAAATGAAAAAGGCTAGTCTAAAAATGTAAGTAGTGTGGAAAATAGTGATGCTGAGGAATTAGGAAATCACAGTAAGAGTGAACAATCAGAGAGAAAACAAGAGGTGTGCCAGAGCCTGAAGCCTTTAATACGAGTACATCCAACCATGGTATGACTCAGATTCCGAGCACAGAATGAGATAGACATTCCTTTTCACACTTATTTTTAGAGTGGGATGAAACAATACCTAGTTACAAATGAACCTCTACTTCTGCTTATTCAGCACCCTCATTTAAGTTGATCTGTCTATACTGTTTATACAACTGAATTGCTGAAGTATCAGTCAAAACTGTGGGAGTCAGCCACAACTCTAGGAAATAAAAAACAAACCTTACTTTTCGGTTAGTAGAACAATTACTGCAAATGTGATGATTAATGTTAAATCTCTATATATTGCTTTGTGGTCATTCACTAGTGATAATACATTAAGGGGAAAGTACTCGCTATGTGGCCAGCAGGTCAAGGGAGGTGATCCTTCTGTTCTGCTCTGCTCTGGTGAGACCTCACCTGGAGTACTGTGTCCACCTCTGGACCCCCCAGCACAGGAAAGACATGGTTGTGTTGGAGCAGGTCCAGAGGACGGCCATAAAAACAATCAGAAGGATGGAGCATCTCTCATATGAAGACAGGCTGAGAGAGTTGAGGTTGTTCAGCCTGGAGAAGGCTGTGGGGAGACCTTACTGCATCCTTCCAGTACTTAGAGGAGGCCTATAGGAACGATGGGGAAAATCAGGGCCTGTTGCGATAGGACAAGGGGTAGGGTTTTAAACTAAAAGAGGTGAGATTTAGACTAGATATAAGAAAGAAATTGTTTTATGATGAGGGTGTCGAACCACTGGCACAGGTTGCCCATAGAGATGGCAGGTGCCTCATTCCTGGAAACATTCCAGGTCAGGTTGGATGGGGCTCTGAGCAACCTGATCTAGTTGATGATGTCCCTGATCACTGCAGGGGGGTTGGACTAAGACTTTCCAACCCAAACTATTCTGTGACTCTATTCTATAACGAAGGTGTCAGAACATCATCTAAATGATAGTAAAAAACTAACAAAGAGATTTTGGAAGCAACAATGAAGGGAGATCTAAAACCAGTATCTCCATCTGTATTGACCCACAGACTGCAAGCCCTGGGATGTCAGGCTTAAGTCTGCTGCATTCTGTAGTCCACGCATTGAGCATTCTTTGAATGCACATCTAAGGGTAGGTTTGCCTAGGTATTGCTTAGGGTAGGCCCAACGCACTGGCAGTACGAATAGCAGGGTAAGATCAAACGTTGTGTTAAATTTCCACGGCCAGCATAGCCCAAGTGAAATCTTTGAAAGATTTGCTATCATGTGCAATGGATGTTGAAGATAGGAGAGATTCCTAAACACAGGTTCCACAGACCTCCTAAACTCTGTGTCGATTCCAGAAGCCCATCACATGGCATCGCAATGCTCCCAGTTCACTGTGCTGTCATAGCCACACATCACTTTGCCGTGGAAGTATGTGAAATCTATTGGCATCTTCTTAGGAAATTATTTTATTCTAACATTTCTGGTCACCTGTACACAACATTTAGAGCACTCTTTTGTATTTCATAAAATATGTTCTGCAAGTATAGAATATTTAAAGCTGAAAAAGCTCTTTCTCAAAATTCTTACAAAATTCTTACAAAATTCTTACATTCCAGAGAGGAAAACAGTACATAGACATTGTTAAAATATAATTAGCGATGTATTTTAACAAAATTCAAGACAATTACCACCTCCTTCAGGAAGCCTAGCAAACTTCTTTTCACCCACCCACCCTAAGTGAGTAATTTATTTTGACGGGTGACTATACTATAATTAGGGCTTTTTAATCTTTGCTGTAAGGTTGGGTGAGTAGATTTTGTTCTTGGCTTCATACATTTTCATGATGGTTTTGCAATGCTGCTTCATGGATCGAAGCTGCAGAACTCTTAGTGTGGTGCCAAAGTAAGTGTAATTAAAAAATGAAGCCTTCTAAAGCCTTTAGATTTTAGATTTACACTGGTATTATTTTTACTCATTATCTTGTGTCTTGTAATGATAAAGAGGCTAGGAAAGGTCATAGTTTAGATCCCTCAGGATTTAGGGAAAAGAAAGTTACGAAATATAGATTTGTGATTATGTTTTTCAACAACAGCTCTTCAATTCTATGGTGTTCTCTGAAATATTCACAAGCAAAGTTATACTTTTACTAAGATCTTTGCTGATACTTTTAGTTTCTCTACTTTCATCCAGAGACTGAAGATCCCAGAGAAGTCTCTGACCGTCTTTTTCTAACGAAGCCCTTGAATCCAGATTACTTAGTTCTCTAAGCCTTGCTGTTACATTAATGTCTGAATTAAAAATACAAATTAAAATTTATTTACTTTGGGAGTGCTGTCAGAATGAGTTACACATGATATACAGAATTAATTTCATACTTGTGGGTTATAGAGATCCCCAGGGCTACTTGTTATAAAGTCTGTTTTCTACTCTTCCTGTTTTCTAACTGTATTGGACTTTAGCTGTGGCTTAAACGTCTCAGAAGGAATATTTTCCAGAGATGACAGGGTTCTGCTAGAACAGAGGGTTCAGACTTATTGCCTGTCATCCCCAACACTTGAGCATTTTCTGGCAGGGGCTGTCCAGCTGTTTCCCAGATGCAGGGAGATTTCCGATGTCTTGTGTTGCCGCTGCTCTTCCCCAGGCAGAATTCTCATTTGGGTTGGTCTTTGCAGCTTCTGCTAACAGACATTAGGCAGATATGCTAACTTCTGTGTCAACTAATGACATTTTAATAACTGGCTTCAGGATTGTCTATTCATCTACATTAAAATTAAATCACTAATTATAGCTGTGGATTTTTGCCCAAGAGTGTTCTGGCCTCCAATGAATGCAGTAGCAGAAAAGTTTCTAACTTCATAAATACAAGAATGGAGACAGATGGGTTATCAAACCTTCAAACATGACAGACCTGCTCTTTTCTTACTACTGGACCCAAACTGCTACCAGTAAGAATCTCGCTTTCCCAGACCCCTTTAATTCCTACCAAGACCAAACCATGTGAACAGGTGCAACTCCCTTTAGCACAGACTCTCACAGTTCAGAAATAACAGTTCTCCACTCAGACCTGGGAATCTCATGGGTTGAAGGTGTAAATACATTTCAGATAAAGTGACTGTAAACAATTGCGCGTTAAGTCCAGGTGGAGGTGGCCATGGAGAGGGAACAGATTCCTCAAAGATTAAGTTCCTGACTTTATTTCGTCCAAATATTCTTCAAGTTTGTATTTCTCTCTGAGAAGCAGAACAAATCAATTTTAGATAATGGCCTAGAAGAGAGATGAGTGCTTATCAGATGCAGCAGTGTGCTGCACGCACTGCACATCATCACAGTTCTTCCAACCACCAGCAAATATGAAGTGACCTTTAACTTCCATGTTTTGATCTGATAATGAACATAGCACACGAGAAGTCAAAAATCTAGATAAAGCTCTTTCAAAGGCTACTCTTACTTATCTGAGGAAAAATTTGGACAAAGGGAGAGGAATTAATAATTAATACAAAATGGCATTTGAACTCCACAAGCAAGAATCACAGAGATGTGAATGCAGGATATTGGAAGAAGATCATGTAACAATAAACGTTGACAAATACATTAGTAACTATTTTATAGTATTTTGCACATTTTAAAGTAATTCTGTCACCTGACCTCATCTTCTGAAAAGCAATGGTACGGTCTGAAATTTCTGCTTTCCCATAAAAGAGGTTTGGCTCCATTCCTAAACAGTACACTCTGCTGCAGGTAAGCAGAGATACCAAGATCCTCCTTCCCACAGCACATATATGCCTTATTGTGAACTGGCTGTTGCTGTCTGGATTCAGCCCTCGCGTAGTGACTCGTCATTGTGTCTGATCCCTACATGATAAGAGGGTAGATTTTTAACTCATTTCACTTTTGGTGCTTAAAAGTTAGGTGTCTAGTTTAAAGTAACCAGCTGTCTCCATCCACCTGCCATAGGTAGTGATTTTAGGTGGGATGAATTGACCTCTGGAAGTGCACATCGTTTCAGTCGCTGACGTGGCAAACGTGTCCTTTCAGATGGCTAATGACAGATGACATGACTCAGACCTTTAATAACAGAGGTCCCCGCACACTGAATCATGATACTGCCTTCTGCCATCATTAAAAGATTTAGGCTTAACAAACTATGAGATTGCCTTGAACTCTGTTTTTGCATGGATTTTTGTTTTTTGTATGATATATACAGTACTGCTAAGTTTCTTGTAGAAGTCCTTTGCCATATTAGAAAAGATCTTGCAGCAGAGTCTCTTACTTTTGACAGTAGTGCCTACATGGTTTTATACCCTTCCAAATGATCTAGAAAGGAAAGACAAAAGACTAAGATCTTTTAAAAGTAAAATAAATACAAAATTTACATAAAAATAAAAACAAGAAATTGAAGATCAGTGAGGTGAAGCACCTGCATTAAAAAAGACTTATACTGTAGAAATTCTGAAGTTTTTCAGATCAAGTTTTGAGTTAAAAATGGGGATAAGTTTCAAGAACATACACTTACTATACCAGAGTATTTTGAGAGATTACCCACATGTTAAATCAGCCCATAGTTCTACAGATCTTTCAGAAAACGCTCTGTGTAGGGGAACAGGAACCTGATGACATTTACTCAATGAAGTATATTGTAGAGGTCTTGCAGTCCTGAGAACTGCCTGATCTGTCTCCCTGAGACAAGATGCTGGATTAATGCCCCCCCATCTTTTCCTTTTTTTTAATTGGAATTTAGGCTTATTTTAAAAGCTGCACCTTATAAACATCTTATAAAATTATAGTGACATTTTCACTGGGTTTTAGTTGGAAATCTGTCATCTACAACTTCCTTGACAACCTCAAGAAGGCACTCTAGACTGTTAATTTCATCTGACATTTCATCAATCTCTTTTTTTTTTTTGACAAAAAAAGACATCCCTGTAGTCAATCAGGTTTTTTATTCATTTATTCAAGCTGCTACCAGAGAAAGTTATTTTGCCAGTTGGAGAGTTACACAGGGAATCCTTGCCTTACGTGCCTAAAAAGACATCTGCAGATTGTCCTGGATAGTCATCTTGCACAACATGAATAAATCAGATGTTACCTATTGGTTCTTCCCTTAAGGAGCTGTCAGAAGAAATAAGAATAGTTCTGTAGACTACCAGTAATTCTGGGTAAAGAAAATAAACAAAGAAACTTAAAAAACAACACAACAACAACAAACCCCACCAAAAAACCCCAGAGGAAAAAAACTATACGGATTCTGTTTTCATCAACAGAAGATTATTGTTTTATTGTTCTTATTTATTATTACTATTTTGCCAAAACCTTTTGTAAATAATCAGGGTTTTTTAAAGGTAATTTGGTATTATAAATTCTAAATACTAAATATTATAAATCATTTAATGAAGACTCTGTGTTCCCATTTTCCTTTAAAGCCAGTATGATATGTATTCCTCATGCTGTCTACCACCTTGTCCCAGTATGACGGAAGTATAGAGCTTTACTTTTCTCATGAGAGTTTTAATACGTAACTTCATTACCAATGGGTCCTTGTGCTATACCAAGGAATTTTAGCTTCTCCAGAGCTCATTTACTACATAAGGATGCATGATGAGGTAATCCACAATCCTAAAAACCTGTTCTAAACAAACCACAACCTGCCCTTGTTGTAACACAACTTTGTGCCAGGATGAAATAAAAAAAAGGTTTAAAAACTAATCACTTCTTAGTAATTCAGGAAAAGTCAGTTTAGAAACAAACTAAGAGATGTTGGGGAATGATGTCATTGATATTTCCTGGGATGAGTTTAATCATATGTTAGTAGAAGAACAGAGTA
>NW_010429517.1:53459-54265 GCF_000710305.1 Buceros rhinoceros silvestris
AAGAGACAGTCCTGGCATCTCTAATGAACGAGCTTGGCCACACTCGATGAGTCTTCTCGCTTCTAAACTATATAATTGGGTCAGTTCTGGCTTGCTTTTCTTCACAAATTACAAGCTTCACAGTGTCACTCCTCCAAAAGAAGGAAAGGAGGGTCACCTTCATCCAGTAGTTAGAACACTCTCTGGGAGCGCAAGGTGAAATATTAAATAAGCCCTGACTTTACACTGTCTCAGCCACAAGGCTACCAAGAAAATGGCTTCGAGGCTACCAAGACAGTGCTGTCACCACGATGAGAGCCTGGGCATTTTGCCATGTGTACAACTCGTGTTATGCATTCTCTGAGCATGGACAGGACTGCTGTAGAAGTGTGTGGGATGAAGGTGCTTCCCACTCATTCCTCAACTATAACAGGATCTAGGCACAGACAGACACTTTGACCCCAAGGCCATGGAGGTCTCTGCATACATGGAACTGCACAAATGCAGCAGCTGTCAGTGAAGACTGAATTAATTGTTATTGGAAATGGTGGTTCAAATTTTGCCCTTAATTTACACTAGTAAGATACAACACAAATGGAATTTACACCAGTGAGAGCTGTGGATCCAGATGACCAACTGCAGAAAGAATGGTTGTTAAAAGACAAAGAGAGCTTTCTTTCTCTTTGCCTCTCTCAGATGATATCTAATACATGCCTGAAGGTAGTTAGACAAATAATTAAAACTAGAGGTAGAGTAAATGCATTGTTATTCACCACCTTGACTCTCTAAATAATTTCAACGGGGCGGGGGGGTGGTGGTGGTTAGGA
>NW_010429518.1:0-8371 GCF_000710305.1 Buceros rhinoceros silvestris
CCTCCATGTTGAACCCAGGACACATATGTAGGAACTTGCTGACAGAATCGGTAGCTATGAGGTATTCTGATGGCTCTAAGTGCAGCAGAATAAGGGGCCCCTTAGGCAGGGGCACTGCTGTCATCATGATACAGATGCATGAGCCATAGCAGCTGGTGGTAATAGGTGAGGAGAGTGGCTAGACACCACATACTGTCCTCAGGAAATACACTTCTGCAATTTTGTGAAGTCCGAGAGTTTAAGTTTCCTCACCTTCAGGGAAAAAAGTGATAGGGATAAATCCTTACCAGTATAAAGGATAGTGAACTCCAAAATCACCTGTATCACACAAGGTATAGTCATTTGGTAATATAGCCTAAATCACTTATTTAATGTTTTTGAATGCCAGAAACTATCATATTGTAACAATATTGTTCATACTCAACAACAATGACAACAACCAAAAAACCACAAATACACTTTAGTGTATGTCAGAACTTACATGGTGGGCAGTTTTTTTGAGAAAATTACTACAGTGTTTTATTCAACAATATTAAGCAGGTAGCTTTAGCTCTGTGGTACAGAAACCTGTACAACTAAGGGTCAGAGCAGAAGCAAGGCTTCTACCTAGTATTAACTATATAGTGCTAGAAATAGCGACATGATTGCTGTCTTTAATGTTAAGATAGAATGGAATCTTGCATATATTCAACGACAACTTGAGTGGCTCAAAGTACTTTTTAAGTCTTATTCAATCAAGCTTTGCAATACCCTTAAGATGAAAGATAAGAGCAAGTTTTACCTCCTGTGCAACCACTTGAAACAGTACAGAATAACCTTCATGTTTTCTTTTTGTCTTAAATAGCTTCTAACATTACAAACAATTGCTGAAGATGTAATCCATCTGTACAATTGTTTTAGCATTGGCTTTTTATGGAGTGTCCAGAAATAACTCGAGAACAAAAATATACAAATACATTGCAAAAAGCAGTTTATTGTGGTTAGAATATAAAGATTTTCTTTAAATTCATTCTTTAGAACCATCTGTGTAACCAAGCTCTTTACTCGCAGGGACAAACTTAGCAGCTACTCTAATTAAACAAAAATCAGCATGAATTGGATAGCAATAGACCAATTGGAAGTCTTTTATTCTGAAGCAGAAAAGATTAATGGTTCATCATGCTGTCTTAAGATGCACAATCCAGCTTGAACTGCTGATGTCTTCACCCATCAACAGATGCAGGCAGAGTAAAAGAGGGAAATAATACTATTTCTAACTGGTCTAAAGCACTAAATGAGAAGGATCTAATCAATTTCCCAGCAAATTTTCCCAGAGAGTTTTCCAGGTGAGATTTTTATAATTATTTAAGTATGCACTGCATCAAAGATCTACCAGAATTATCTAAATCTAACTGTGCAGCCTTAGGGGAAAAAAGACATTCTCTTTAGTTGTTGATTGCTTTCCTGTAGAAGCTGGTTTTTTTGACTTATGCAGTCTCTGGCAGTAGCTCAGTTAAAGCTTCTGAGTAATTCAATAAAGATTATACAGTACGCTGCTTTTTACATTTTCTTGAGTAGCTGTATATGGAGGTCTTTGTTTATGATTCAGGACACAAGCTAAAAGGTTCTTTGGTACATCTGTGTTCAGAAAATGTGTTTTGTGATATTAATAGCCCCCTGCATTTTAATAATGTAAGTGGTAAATCTAAAGCAAACTATAAAGCTTTCTGCGGGACTGGAAGTCTTTCTCCCCTGAGATCTCTGTCAAGCTAGGTTTGTTCCTAGATTCTCCTTTAGATCCCATGCTGTTATGTTTGGTTTTGGCTAAGCTGCCACAGAAAGGACTAATAGTGCATGAAGCAACCAAGGTTTTCTCTAGCATATTTAAAATAAAATCTTTTAAGTTCAAGAGCACAAAACACATTGAATGTCTTCACTTCTGGGAAGTATTTTCTGAAATATAACGTGCATTACATATTTAGTTTCACAGATCCCTATGGATTTATTTTGATTTATCTTTTTGTACAGTATTTTTAATTACTAGTTCTGCCTTAACATATTTTCACTGAAAATATTTTTAATATTTCAATTTTGGAAAATGCTCCACTGCACTCTTAATAGACATAAGGACTCTATGTGCCTATTTCATATTGTGAACTCAGAAATGAGAAAAGTAGAATTTCATGCTACGTGGAACAGCAGAGTCATAGAATCTTGTTCGAATTGTGCTTTTCTCAATTTTACTTTCCTTCTCGTGCTAACAGCCTAATCACTAACATAGCACACATGGCAGTGACACTACATTGGGAAATACCTCAGAGAGAGGCCATCTATTTTTGCACACATTAGAACCATTCAATATTGATATAACAATACGTAACAAGAGAGCAACACTGAGTCATAAAAGAGATCTTTACCTCAGAGATATAACTTTGAATTTAGCAGAAGTATCCACTTGACAAACTCCAGGGAATTTAAGTTTTTCTCACCATCCTTGCAATAAGGGAATTTCTAAGTTTTAAAGTTTCTGACTTATGCAATAAGCAAAGCCTCATTCCAAAATGTAAATTTAACTTAACTGTTTTCTGATACTTACTCAGCCCCACTGCACATGAACCTTCTCATCTGGGATACATGTCTGTTTCTCTGTTGCAAACTTAAATACTAAAAGAAACCCAAGCAAAATTATTCTACGTCTAGAATTAACTCTATATATGAAATAGGCAAACATGTATGATGCCTCATATTTCTGCAGTAATTCTGCATTATGAAAAGTGTATAAGCTCTGCATGTGTATCTGGTCTGTTAAGAGTTTTTCAGAGAAATTTTTATTTATTAAGCAGACATTAAAACCTGTGTGAAGAGTAGTAAAAGATTTAGATGAAGAACTCTGACTATTCAGAGCTGTGGCAATGAGGCTATAGGCAATCTAGACAAGACTGAGAAAGAAGTGGAGATATTAATATTAATAATATTTTAAAAACCAAATAAGGATATAATTGCTTGGCAACACATGTATTCTTAAGGAAAATTGATTTTACCACAGCTACAAAGTGGGCAACACTGTTTTGGTCTGTTGTGATCATGAAATGAAGGTAGAATTAAAGACAAGTTCACTAACTGAAGTCCCATTACAAAGCTCAGAGAACGAACTCTAAGCATGAAAGCAGAATATTGAGTAAGAAATTGTAGTAACTCTGATTATGACATTTGTAAGAGTATGAATAAAATTATGTGTCAATTCCTGATACCAGATTCCAGAAGATTCACTGTAAAATGTAGGAGACTATCAGTGTTAATTAGCTTAACTGAGAAAAGGCTAGACCACAGGCACCTAGAAAATGCATATCTGATCATCATCATCATGGCTTGACTTTGCGGATGAAGATTTGGGAAGGGCTTTACCCACGATAGTGGGAAACTATTTAACCTTGCCAAAAAAAGCAGCAGGGGTATTCAATGAGTGGTACAATTTATCTGAAAATAAATTGTTCCCTACCAGTTATACCTCTTTCTAAAAAATATGTGCAACCATAACATGAAGTTAAGATTAGTTTGCAAAATTACTGGATGTGTTTCTATATCTTGGGCTGTGAAAGATAGATTTAATGTCCCTTGATTTTATGATTTTTTTTGTAGCCTATAAATTATTGGCCTAAACAGAGACAAGTAACTCATAAACCAAGCTTTTTAATAAAACAACAGAGTCTCTCATTTACATTTTCAATTAAGTTTTCTGGAAGGCTTGAGAAGCATAAAAAATTCTCCAAGGGGAAACCTAATTTCTGTCCTTCCATGCTCCCCCAAAATAAAATACTTTCTGTTAACAACTTAAAGAAGAATTTAAAAAGCCCTCTTAAATGGTATCAAAACCTTTTCATTTCCTCTGTAACAATTCATTATTGAGATACACAGCAACTTAAGCCCTACTTTAGGTGCTTCAATTATTAGCAACCTATTTCAGTTACTTGTTTTCTATGTAAAGTTTTCTCACAGGTATATAAAAAAAGCTCTTCAGGATGATCCTAATGACAGTGTTGTATCTAAGGGCTGTGTGAGTGTGTGTGTGTGCATGCATATTTATACATAAATGGACAAATAGGCTGACATTTTTAACTCATATAAGAGCACATAAACCTAAATGCTAGGTTCTGACTTGAAATCTGTAGATGCTGAATATGTACCACAAACTACGTATTGCCTAGCAAATGCCAAGAACTTCTGAGGATCTCATCGCTTTTATTTCATACCTGGGAAATGGGAACCCAGCAGCCACACCACAGCGGTTAAATATTTCCCCTAACTATAGAGTATTTTCCTTGTCATTACACTTTGCACAGAGAGGCCAAATGGCTGGATTGAGCTCAGTAACTAAGGTTTCTCATACAGGTGAAGAGAGTTTTTAAAAGTAAAAAATAAATGTGTCTACCCCTGAATGTTCTAAGTAAATACCAAATTGTAATGCAAATATCCGTTTTTTATGTAAACAATTTTGTGAATGAGAACGCACATTTTTCTGAATTTGTCTTATGTATGTTTGTATTTGTTTGACTGAATTTGTATGCTTTCATAGTGCAGTAATTGGGGCCCAAATTAATCAAGTGATCTCTGACATAAAAGCTTATTTCTATGGCAACTAGGAGGTAAATTTGAGGGTATGGAGTGAACAATATTGTCAGCTGTATAAGGAAAAAGCCAGTTATCTTGGTCTCCGTTAAAAGTAGTCTTTCAAAAGGGGGAATTTGCTCAGGCTTTTAATTTTGTACTACAAAGATTAGATTTTAAGCGTAATCTGAAAAAAAAAAGTTGAAATTCATTACAAAATTTTAACTTCTGAGATCTTAAACAGTGGCAAATTAGAAAGCATTTACCTTTGTAGTGAAGTCAATATTTTCTTACGTGTGTTTTTAGAAGAGTTTATGAGCTTTTTAAAGAGGAGTGACGTATCTACATAAAAAATCAAAACTGGAAAATAGAAGCAGAATCATAGGAAGATATCTTACTCGTTGTATGTGAAAATTTATAATGCATGTAGTGGAATTTATAATGAATTAAAACCTAACTGGCAGAATTAAAAGCTAGACTGGCAGAGGAAAATTATATTTAGTTTTGCTATGTACAGGATGATGGGGTTGACTTCAGAACATCAAGGCTGAAATAAGAAGGGGCAAGACATATATCAAGGGAAATTTAGAGGTTAAGGAATTGAATGTCAATGGCTAAGAAATATAGTGAATCATTATTCACCAAGCCAGAGGCTAGAAGACCTAATGAGCTAATAATAGTGCACATTTCACACCTTCAGGACAAGGGAGACATCAGAATGACAAAGCAAGATAAAGAGGATTGGAAAAGTAGACTGATAGGGATCATATATGATCAAAATTTCTCATCATTAATTGTGGAAAATGATAAAAACATTTTCTATGATGGAAACAATAACAAAACAAGATAATATTTCAAAACAGTGTATACCCAGATAGGGATCATAAAAAACCAGTCACTTAGTTTTGGTGCCTTTTTCTTAATTTTTTCCCCTGAAAGAGCAAATTGCAGGAAGAAATGTTACCTGAATAGAGATAAGTAACTGTACCACCCTCTGATGTAGAATACTCATGTGTGATGCAGCTTTAAATTGAAAGGTTAACACAAAAGTGTCAGGAAAGAAAACTGAAGAGAAATTGGTGGTCATCCAAGGACATCTGCTTTTATATTTAATGCATATTTGTATTACATTTAGTGTTAGTTGTATTCAGGTCAGACTCAGCAGATGTAAACTGGCTTTTGGCCTTAGCAAGGTTTATGGCAAATAAAGCAAGGTCTAGGCTGTGTTTCAGTGGCATGTATTTCAAGCATTCTGGGATCTTTCTGGGAAACCTTGGGTGACATGGGAAAAGCAGCAATGGCATTATGTATTTTCAGTCTGTCAACCCATTCACTGGCTGAAAGACATGGCCAATTCTTGCCTTATATAATGTCACGCAGAGGAAGCCATGCCCTCAGTTGGACTGTGGACAGAGGAGTGGTCAGAATATCCAAAATCTGACTGCTCCTGGGGTATGAAGGGAGTAAATGGTAAAGAAATGTTGTTTTTGGTTTGTTTTAAATTCCATAATGTGGGAGAAGGAGGGCTCAGAAGACACATGAAAAGTATGTTTGGTATAAAAATACTCTTTTCAGGTTCATTTTTCAAAGCAGAAACATTTCATAATCTCTGAATACTTCAGTTTCCCAGGCAATGTAAAATGTCAGCATAGCTGTCTTGATCCGGTTCCAATATGCCTTTTTTTTTTCATCTGTGCTTTCCCTGCACACCTTTTGCTCTATGAAGCCTATCAACCACTGTTAGATTTCCTAAAAAGAGCAGATACGGTACTCTTACTAGAAGCAGTTTCACTTCAGAATGATGGAACTGGTTCTTCATGTAGAGCACATAAATAAAGTGTTGTAGCAAGCAGCATCATTACACACATGAAGGAGTTACGTATTTTAATTATAAGCCACTATGAGATCTGTGCTAAAATACTTACAAGAAAATACTTTAAACCAAATTCACATAAGAAACACTTTCATTATCTATGTCATTTCCTCACTTTAAAGCTAACAAAGTAGTAGCTTTTGTAAAGTTGGTCAGCAAGTTAGTAAGTTCAAGCAGGCAAAAGGATCAGAATATTTTATCCCCATCCCCCGCCATGTGTCTGCTTTACAAACCATCATCAGACAGTTTTAAAGTCTGAAAACTATCTCATATATTTGCTGCTTTTTTGATGACATCTTGTTACCAGATCTCTCTGACTTGTAACTTTTCTCGTCTTACAGGTGTTCATATCTCAACGGAAATTTTTTTTTTTATTATTTTCTGTAAACTAATCTTTCTGTCAGTGAAAAGTAAGGAATACAATTGTTTCTTTATTGGCAAAGAAATGCAGGAAGTCTAGGTATTCCCAGCAATGACAATTCTGAAACCAAAAAGCGTTCAGGAACACGCAGTGACATGCTTGAACATTTCTGAAGATCTGTTCTATCAAGTAACTTTGCAGCCACACCATTTGAGATATGTTTATACTGAGGTGATAAAATTGAGACTTCTCTGGGTAGTGTAGCCAGCTGCCTGTTTCCCAATCTAGTTTTTAAATACTATTGTTTATTGTAATTGTAAATGCTATTGTTCTGTTTGTATATTGTTATTTATACTGCTCCCACTATGTATTTTTATATCATATATCCTTGTTGTTTCTCTGAAAAATACTAAGTACTTATTCTAGAAAGTTCTGTGTTTTTTTTTTTTTTAAATATAGTTGGGTATTATCCAATATTTCCTTTGTTTTTTCTTTCCCCCTGGGAAAACACAAACAGCCTAATCTCCTTTCCCTCCATCTCTTCCTTTTCTTCTTTCTCCTTAGTTTTTTGTGAGCTAAAACCACTTATTTTCAATCCATCATAAGTAATTCTCTTTAGTCTGATGAATGTCATTGATTCATATAGTCTCAGGCAGGCAAAATATATGGTGATGTGGTCCTGTATGACACTGCTCAGCATTCAAAGATCTCAGAAATCTGTATTTGTTTTCCTTGTCTGAGGGGTGTTTGAACTTCTATTTCCACTTCAGAAACATTTCCTTAACCACAAGGCAAAAGACATTTGGAGGACAGGAAATACTCTGCTAGCAGTGATCTACTTTGTGTAAACAAGCCAACAGTCTGCAGAGCTGCTAATTCAAAAGTGCTCTCTTTTACTGGAGAAACAGTCTTAGATCAGGCTAGTAATTAATTTTCCCTTACCTTTGTCCTTTATGCCAAATGAAACCGCTTTGGCAAAGACACTCCAACAAATGAAAACCTCTTATCTCTGAGTGTTCCATTCTTCTATGATTGAAGCCACTTTTCATTATTCCGCTTTTTTCCATTATTCTACTTTTCTACTTTACCAGCAGTCCTGGCTAATGGGGGAGGTACCAATCAACTGTAGGTTAGCCAGTGTGACACACATCTACAAGAAGGGCTGGAAGGAGGACCCAGGGAACTATAGGCCTGTCAGTCTGACTTCAGAGCCAGGGAAAGTCATGGAGCAGATCACTCTGAGTGTCATCAGATGGCACACAAAGGACAGCCAGGTAATCAAGCCCAGAAGCCCAGTCTACATAGCTTTATGAAAGTCAGGCCTGTTTGACTTAACCTGATCTCCTTCTATGAGAAGGTGACTCACTTAGTGGATGATGAAAGAGATCTGAATGTTGTTCACCTGAATTTTTGTAAAGCCTTTGACACCGTTTCTAGCAGCATTCTCCTGCAGAAACTGGCTGCTTATGGCTTGGATGGGTGGACTCTCTGATGGATAAAAAAACAGCAGGATGGCTGGCCCCAGAGAGTGGTGGTGAATGGAGTTCAATTCA